>NW_010331256.1:0-1056 GCF_000700745.2 Antrostomus carolinensis | reverse complement strand
CCCCCCGAGGCCTTAATTACCCCCCCAAGCTCCTAATTAACCCCCCAGGGGTCTTAATTAATCACTCCAGGCCCTAATTAACTCCCCTGATATGCTAATTAACCCCCAGATATGCTAATTAACTCCACCAGGAGTCTTAATTAACCCGTCCAGGACCTAATTAACTCCCCAGGGATGTTAATTAACACGCAGATATGCTAATTAACCCCCCAAGGGGTCGTAATTAACCCCTCCAGGCCCTAATTAACCCCCTGATATGCTAATTACCCCCTCAGGGATCTTAATTAACCTGTCCAGGCCCCTAATTAACTCCCCAGGGATGTTAATTAACCCTAGATATACTAATGAACTCCCCAGAGAGGCTAATTAACCCCCCAGGGGTCTGTCCAGATCCTAATTAACACCGAGAGATGCTAATTAACTCCCCAGATATGCTAATTAAACCCTAAATATGCTAATTAACCCCCAAATATGCTAATTAACCCCTCCAGGCCCTAATTAACCCCCTGATATGCTAATTACCCCCTCAGGGATCTTAATTAACCTGTCCAGGCCCCTAATTAACTCCCCAGGGATGTTAATTAACCCTAGATATGCTAATGAACTCCCCAGAGAGGCTAATTAACCCCCCAGGGGTCTGTCCAGATCCTAATTAACACCGAGAGATGCTAATTAACTCCCCAGATATGCTAATTAAACCCTAAATATGCTAATTAACCCCCAAATATGCTAATTAACCCCCAAATATGCTAATAACCCCCCCAGGAGTCCTAATTAACCTCTCTAGGCCCTAATTAACTGCTCCAGGCCTTAATTAACTCCTCAGATATGCTAATTAACCCTCCGATATGCTAATTAACCCCCAGATATGCTAATGACCTCCCCGCGCTCACTGCGCACGCGCAGCGCACTGGCGGGAACGAGCGGCAGCCGCGCGCATGCGCCCTACACCTGGGCGGACCGAGCGACCATAGAGACGAGCGACGCGGGAGCGAGCGGCGCCTCGTTACTCCTCCGCGCAGGCGCAGTGGGGCGGGGAGGCCGCGATGACCATAG
>NW_010331255.1:0-1670 GCF_000700745.2 Antrostomus carolinensis | reverse complement strand
AGCTCTAAAAGTGGATTTTTTTGTGTAAAAACTGTTAAAAAGTGGATTTTTTGTGTAAAAAAGCTCTAAAACCGGATTTTTTTGTGTAAAAAAGGTTAAAAAGTGGATTTATTTGTGTAAAAAAGACTTAAAAGCGGATTTATTTGCAGGAAAAAAGGTCTAAAAGTGGATTTATTTGTGCAAAAAGTGTTTAAAAATGGATTTATATGTGCTGAAAATGTATAAAAACTGATTTATTTGTGTAAAAAGTGTTTAAAATTGGATTTTTTTGTGCAAAAAAGCTCTAAAAGTGGATTTTTTTGTGTAAAAACTGTTAAAAAGTGGATTTTTTGTGTAAAAAAGCTCTAAAACCGGATTTTTTTGTGTAAAAAAGGTTAAAAAGTGGATTTATTTGTGTAAAAAAGACTTAAAAGCGGATTTATTTGCAGGAAAAAAGGTCTAAAAGTGGATTTATTTGTGCAAAAAGTGTTTAAAAATGGATTTATATGTGCTGAAAATGTATAAAAACTGATTTATTTGTGTAAAAAGTGTTTAAAATTGGATTTTTTTGTGCAAAAAAGCTCTAAAAGTGGATTTTTTTGTGTAAAAAAACTCTGAAAGTGGATTTTTTGTGTAAAAAAGCTCGAAAAGTGGATTTTTTTGTGCAAAAAAGCTCTAAAAGTGGATTTTTTTGTGTAAAAAAACTCTGAAAGTGGATTTTTTGTGTAAAAAAGCTCGAAAAGTGGATTTTTTTGTGCAAAAAAGCTCTAAAAGTGGATTTTTTTGTGTAAAAAAACTCTGAAAGTGGATTTTTTGTGTAAAAAAGCTCGAAAAGTGGATTTTTTTGTGCAAAAAAGCTTTAAAAGTGGATTTTTTGGGGTGAAAAAGGTCTAAAAGTGGATTTGTTTGTGTAAAAACTGTTTAAAATTGAATTTATTTCTGCAAAAAAGATTTAAAAATGATTTTTTTTGTGTAAAAAGTGTTGAAAAGTGGATTTTTTTTGTGCAAAAAAACTGTAAAAATGGATTTAATTGTGCAAAAAAGATTTAAAAGTGGATTTCTTTGTGTGAAATCGGTTGAAAAGTGGATTTATTTGTGTAAAAAGTGTTGAAAAGTGGATTTATTTGTGTAAAAAACGTATAAAAACCGATTTTTTTGCACAAAAAAGGTTAAAAAGTGGATTTATTTGTGCAAAAAATGTATAAAAACCAATTTTTTCATGTAAAAAAGCTCTAAAACTGGAGTTTTTTGTGTAAAAAATGTTAAAAAATGAATTTTTTTGTGTAAAAAAGCTTTAAAATTGGATTTTTTTGTGCAAAAAAGCTCTAAAAGTTGATTTTTTGTGTAAAAAAGCTCTAAAAGCAGATTTTTTGTGTAAAAAATGTTAAAAAATGACTTTTTTGTGCAAAAAAACTCTAAAAGTGGGGTTTTTGGTGTAAAAAAAGCTCTAAAAGTGGATTTTTTTGTGCAAAAAAGCTCTAAAAGTGGATTTTTTTGTGTAAAAAATGTTAAAAAATGATTTTTTTTGTGCAAAAAAGCTCTAAAACTGGATTTTTTTGTGTAAAAAAGGTTAAAAAGTAGATTTTTGTGTAAAAAGTGTAGAAAAATGGATTTATTTGTGCCAAAAAGGTCTAAAACCGGATTTTTTTGTGTAAAAAATGTTAAAAAGTGGATTTTTTTGTGCAAAAAAG
>NW_010331254.1:0-9813 GCF_000700745.2 Antrostomus carolinensis | reverse complement strand
ATATAAAAAATACTGATTTACAATATTACTTGAAAAGCTAAGGAACTTCTGGTTATGTATTTTTTTATATACATAATCAGAAAATATTTATGGTATCAGAAGTAGTGAAGAGTCAAAGCAGAAGCTATTTCAAGCACCTTGTTGCTGAACATAATAAACTTTTTTCATTCAGCTCTACTGTTCCAGAAAAGTGCTTAAGAGGGCAGCAAAGAAGCTCCTAGAAGTAAAAATGCTTTTATTAGGAAAGAAATATAAACTGATAAACATTTTCAGTGGAAAGATTGAAATTATAAAGTGACTGAGAAATGATGATAGCAAAACTAATAAATAGAACATTCCTGAAAATGTATTTTTCTACAGCCAGAGTCATCTTCCTGCTGCATATTTATTTTACCACTAATAGGATTATTGGAATACAGTCCAATAATACTGTTTGTTTTATAGTCATGCTGAATGAAAAATAATACAGCTTGCAGCTTCACTGAAGACTTGTTGAATAAAATGTGTAAGTAATACTGTGAAGAGAGCCCTGACCCCCACAGTCCCCAGTCCCAGGAAGTTTGCTGGGCTCTTTTGGACACCGTGCTCTCTGCTCTTTGACAGAGTGGCTCTTGCCATCCTAAATTGGGGTCTGATTCAACGAGAGTGCTCTGCCACAGTCCCATCCTTAGCTTGGCAATTAGGGGCCCAAGGTGAGGGAGCTACAAGCTGCCAGCTGGAAAAGGTCTTCAGCACTATCTCTTCCTGGATCACTGCTTGATCTACTCAGTTATTGTGCAAAACAAACCTACCTCCTTTTTTTCTCCTTCCATCCTGTTTTTGGGAAGTCCAGTGCAAGTGGAGTACTTTGCTGGTTGCTGTCCCCAGCTACGAGTGGATGAGGCTTTCCCCACACCCCGCCAAACCTCAGCTGAGCCCACTAGGTCCCCTGCAGTGCCCTGCAATCCCAAACAAGGAATACAGCTGGGATTTTGATACCTTGAGTTCAGCCTAAACAACGTCCCCTGAGTCATGGAAGTATTTGTGGCTAAGGAGGATTTGAACACAGATTTCTCTATGGAGATAGTTAGTGCTTAAGTCATTAGGCCATGTTTTTATCTGTGAAAATTATATATGGGAAATCTTGTTTGTCTGGTATCTGTGCCATGCCCAGAATGTAAATGAATTAAACTTTATGATTACCAAAGATTGAAATGTTAATCTATTTTAAAACAAGAGAAGGTGCTCTAAGATGCTGTTTTACTATTAGGAAAGAGCCTTTAGAGACCTTAATACTATAAAATGTTGCACCATAGGAGAGCATCCTGTCAGACCTGAGTCTGCTCAATGAAGTGCTCCCTCTGCTTCCAACCTCCTTCTGTGCCAACCTTAACAACACACCCTTGTTTCAGCATCTTATCAGAGGAGCTCAGAACTTCTTTCTTAAACCATTGATTGTATTCTTAAACTCACCAAGGAGATTCAATTTACTGTTATTGATTAGATTGAGAGAAACCTGTGGCAAATTAGCAGTTTAGAGACTTTAAAAAACACTCTTAAACTGTTGTCTGTTTGGGGTTTTTTTAATTTTTAAACTATTTGCAACTTTAAGCAATGCTGATGTTCAGTGACAATTGATCTCCACTTTCCCTTCTGTGCTGCTTATATACCATGAACTGTCTTGTGCTGTATTCTTAGGACAGCTGTGCAGTAAAGTGGACCTATCTTTTCACTGCAGCTTCTGGAAACTTTTCATATTAAATAACAATAAGGAGGAAAAGAAGAAAAAGATTCTAGAGGAAGAAACTCTGACCCAACAAATAGGATAGGATAGGATAGGATAGGATAGAATAGAATATGGTTCACTAACTTCTGTTCTTCAACCATAAACTCAGGTTGATCTTGTAAAAAAATAAAAAAACCCATGGGAATTCTAAAATTTGAACTCACAGGTGGAGAACAAAAGATATTTAATGTTGAGAAGTAAAGAATCAACTTTTCTGGAATATGTTTTGCATCTCCTCAAAAAATGCATGTACCATAAATGAGATGTGAGAAGTGTCATACATCGATTATACAAATGCACCTCATGGTTAATAATTCTTTCTAGTCATATTGAGTGAAAAATCCTCTTTGTTAATTGTTGGTTTAGGTCTTTTTTTTTTTACTTTTTGATTGCTTATTTTAAAAATAATATCAAAAAACAAATATCAAAATCCCCAAAAAGTTCTCTGTAACTCTAAAGTTATGAAGAAAATTATAAATGAGCCTATATAGATTGAATTAAAATTGAGGAAGAAAATTATTGTACTTTTTTCAGTTAAATTACCAAGCAAAAGAAATTGTCTGACATTAATTTGAATCCATTTTTTATATTCCTGATGTAATAGTACTGTTTGTCATTTGAAAATGTGTTGTAATATTCCTAAATAACTCATTTTAAAATGTGCTGTAATATTCCTAAATAAGTAATATGCCAAGGGAACAATGTTTGAGTGTTCAATAAATGTAATTAAATGACATTCTGCTCCCTGCATTGTTCCAGCTGGAGCATATCTGCTGACTGAGGGAGATAAGGTGGTTTCTCTAGGCCAGACCACAGCAAGGTGCTGAAAGAACATGTAGTCATCAGTGATAAGGTTGAAACAGCTGGAGGTAGGCTGCTAGAGCTGGAATATATGCTCTTACCTAAACTGATGTGAGAATAGTGTTCACACTTATGATATCTAAAAACTTGTTGAAGGAGATGTTTACTGACCCACCACCTGCTCCACATACCATAGTCTGGCAGCTTCACGCACCTCCCAGGAGGGACTTTGGGCTGTGGAATCAGTGCCTTACAGGAGTCTCTGAGTCCTTTGCAAACAAATCTTATCCCATTGCACAAAAGGAGATGAGAAGCAGAGAGAAAAGCAGGAAACACCACAGTGTGTTCTTGCAGGTGTGGGCCTGGGTCTGTATTGGAGGTAGCAGGGAGGAGGGTGTGGTGCTCAGAACATCCTCTCTCAATGTAAGCATGGCAGCTGCTCTTAAAAGCTGGTCACAAATAGCACTATATAACACAAGCCCTCTACTGTTGTGACGCCTCAGAACTCATCACAGGACTTGTTTTACAGAGTTAATGAAGCAATGGGTGGCTGGACCCATGAGGACCCACTTTATATTTGTTGGAGCTCACACTGGTGGGATCCTGGCTGCTGAATCCTGCCCTAAAATCTTCTATCTGACCTTGCTGTAATTCTGTCCTGATTTTTAGCTGGAACAGAGCTGGGTTCTTTTTAGTAGCTAGAATAGTGCTGTGTTTTGCTTTCAGCCTGGGATTTGTTATGAGAGAAACACTGATAACACACCGGTGTTTGTATTTTTGTCATTGGAAGTGAAGGACTTTGTGGTTTGTTATTCTACAAGCACAAGATCTAAGGGGGTGAGGAATATTTAAATTAATAAGCTAAATTGGCATTTGGATATGCCAATGAGATATTCTATATCATATCATGCACAGTCCAGTGTATTAGTGAGGGGCTCTTCCTCTTTTAGCTCTCTCTGGCTTTCGCTTGTGCTCTCACTCTTCTGGGATTGCCTTTTCGGTTCGGGATTGTCGCTGCTCTGAGATCATTATTTGGGAACGGGCCGGGCTTTGTCAGCAGGTGGTGAGCAGTGGCACTGGGTATCACTCATTTTCATGTTTTATTGCTATTATTATTATCATTATTATTGTAATGCCAGTATTATTTAATTTTAATTTTATTTCTATTATTAAATTGTTCTTATTGCAACCTACAAGTCTCCTTATCCTTGCCCCCAGTTATCTCCCCTGGGGTGGGGGGTGAGTGAATGGCTGTGTTTGGCAGCTGGCCAAGTGCTTGCCAAGTGAAACCACCACAAATTCCTATATGGGGTGCAGGTTAAAGAAGGTATTGGTTTGAAGGGGTATTATTTTTCATCACAGTGTTGGGTCTAGTAACAAAATTAGTTTGATAAACAGAATAAATTACACCACACAATTATTTAGTGATCTAGATTACCTTTATGTAGATAATACCTGTTGCTTAATACTCCAGTATCTGAATAGTAAATACCTTTTATAATATTCTTTACCTTACAAAGTCACCTAAGTATAATACACATGCTATAAAATATTGTTTTTCTAGGGCTAATACTGTTATTTTTGTTCATCTAAATGTTACTTAAAAGCTTGGTTTGTTGGATTTGTTTTTTTCTCTAAAACTGCATATAGTCCAAATTGTTTTACTGTGACTAGGGTTAAACTTCCCCCCCCCCCCAAAAAAAAAAAAACCTGAAACCATAGTCTTGCCCACATAACTTTTTTTTTTTGTTGTTGTTGTTCATTTTGTTCATTACAATTTGAAGGGTATAGATATCCTACAGTTATGAACCTAGGAAAGTATTAGTAAAATAAATAAAAAGTAGGCTATTGTTCAGGTACCAGGTGTGTTAATAAAACGTAATTATGTTGACTGAAAATAAGTAAAAGCTCCGTCCAGTAGACATGTACATTTTTTCTATCACTCTCAGTAACAAATGCCTTTTAATACAGTGGAAAATTACTAGGCAGGTCTGAAATAACTAAGCAATTACTGAAGGCTTTGTTTAAAATTCCTCAAGAGAATGTCAGAAAGAAAGTGATTACCATTATTTCAACAATGAATATAGTGCAGCGGTTTCACATGAAAAATAAGCTCACATTTAACTATCAGTTAGCAGCTTTTGATACTCTGAAATTGTTTTAGCATTATTGATGCATGTATCTGTCTAAATACACCTGAAGAAAAAATGAGAAGAAGCTCAAGTTCTAAACTACTGCATATTGAATGAGAGTATTGCAGGGGAACCTAGTTCTTGTTTAACAGTCGACCTACTGTGCTCCTTATTTTTATCACCTGAAAATCTGACTTGTGGGCAAGTGCTTTTTTTCCTCCTGCATGTGAGCTACCAGAAATATTGCCGTTCAAAGAAATAATTTAGGAATTAAAAAAGAGGGTGGTACACTATGTGTCTCTCATATTTTTGGTTAGAAGTCAGATTTTGAGTACAAAGGTAGTTTTAAAAAAGGGGCAGTGAGTCTTTATTTTGGCCTTTTGTACCAAATGCATTTTGTACAGAATGCCATTGGGCACAACTGAAGGTCTCTGCTCAGTGCTGAAGGGATCTTACAATATGTAAGCCTGGTGTGGAGAAAATTTGACTTTCAAATTTGGGGAGCTAAACCTCAGGTCCTTCCTCCTGCTTCTGTAGCATCAGCGTGGGGATTCAGTACTAGGACATAACAGAAAGGGTTAAAAGCTCCCACAGTGGACACACACTCCCAGCTACCAAAGGGTTTCAACCACAAAAAAATTCAGCTATAAACCAGAGGTAAGTGAGAACAGGTATGGCTTCAGGGCTGCTTAGCACACCTTCTAGTACAGGGAGCTAACAGGCACGGAGGTGGTGGGCACTGGCACTGTCGGTGGTACATCACTGGGCAGAGTAAGGTAAAATGTTTCTCCCTTCTTTTGGATGAAATTGCTTGATGGATAGCCTCTGCAAGCAGCCTGCGATTTTAACTGGCAAGAGGAACACTGCGAAAATTCCCAGCTAAATAAAAAACACCTATTGTTTCTTTGATTAAGTCATCCCCTATGCTCACTAAAATAGGAATTGCATATTGTTAGGGTAGTTCCTCTCAAAATACTGCACGCCAAACCTAAACTTTTAAAGATATGATTTCCATTTTCAACTACTACCCTTATATCCAATTCGCTTGAACACCCTGCTGTGATTCAGTGCACATCCCTGTAGGCTCCCAGCTATTCAGTAGCTGCCTTAGTTGGTAAAAGCAGTAACTATGAAAGCTGGTGGAGCTAGTGGGAAAATAACAAACTTAAAAATTATGGAGTAGAGATGGATATGTGCCAGACTGTCAACAGCAACTCTGCTCCCTATCAAAATTTTACTTGCCCTGTGATTTTTACCTCCAGTGAACAATGTCTTCAGGATTAAAAATAAAAGCAATTTTGACTTCTCAACAGCAAATATCTAAAATCACCACAACTTTATTGTGACAGGGGAATGTCCTCTCGATGCCTATGTCAAAATGTTAACCAACAGTAAGACCTTGCTCCATAAAAGCACTGCAGTGCAAGCAAATCTGGGTCTAACAATGTACACGGGACAATTATCAGGAAAGCATTTTAAATGGCTTTTGAAGTTTTTGTGTATGTATGTGATTTGGTAGAGTGAAATAAGTCAGAGATTTAGCCCTATACAGTCTACCATCAATGCCACAAATCACACTAATAAAAGCTTCTCATTTAAACCTTCTGACAAAAAAAGTGAGGCTTTGCATCTCTTAACAAAAGGGAATATCCCAACAGAAGAGCAAGGGAAGGAATGGAATTACAGTTCTGTACTTCTTAAATGTTTGTCATCATCACCTCAGATAACCATTTCCATACATACATATACCCATCCTTCTACTGTCTGAGAAAAGAAAAGCTATCTTTTCCATTTATCTAATCGGTTTTATAACACAAATACCAAGAAGTGGCATGCATATGTACTGCCGTATTTTCATTATCTCTTTTTTGCTTTAGTTGTATGAGTACCATGAATCTGGCAGGATGGATATGAACAAGAGGTTTCTGTCCAGAGGTTTAGGCTTTACATCTGGAAACAGGTGTACATTCCTCTGTCTTTTGATATGCCCTTTCAGTCATCTGGCAAGTGCATTATATTATATTAAAACCTCTGTAAAAGCTCCTGAAAACATCTGCATGGGAAGTGGCTGTCTACCCCAGAGACTTTTGCCTAAGGGGCCCATGGTCTTCTCATGTGTCTTACAGGGTACTTGCCAGCAAGCGATAAAGTTACTCATAAGGAGAAAAGAGATTTCTGTGCATTGCAGAAGCATGGCAAAGGATATGTTATTTGAACCATTATTATGTTTATTCACTCTACTGTTACCACATGAAGGAGCTGTGAACTCATATTGGTATTAAACCCATGTGCTTTAAATAAAAAACATTCTGCCAGTTATGTACAACAAGCTGTTTTCATCCCCTTTATTACTCTTTTGACATTGAAATGTTTTAGCTTGGCAAGGTCTTGATTAGTACCTCTCTCTTTGGCTCTTCATTGAAAAACTATTCCTGCAATTTAGGAAAAAAAATATTTTCTAAGAATTTTATTTGCAAACCATTACAGATTAAACAAGGTTAGTTTGCCTTATCCTATTCTCCCAATTTGTTTTCTTTTTTAAACTCACGCAGATCTCTTTACCCCTTTTCAGTGTTTAAATGATAATTAACCATCTAGGAGACAAAAATAGACCAAATAATTGACACTTGTTCCTTTGTCTCATTGTGTCATGCTGTGCTATAACTGTATTTAATCCGGACAGAACCAAAGGAGTAAAATCTAATTTAATAGCTGTCAATCAAAGGTAGGATGCTTGCAAGATAGACTGCAGTTCAGGCTCAAACCCACTGAAGGGGGAAAAAAAAAAACCAAAACCAACTGAAACCAAAACCAGTGTGACTGTGAGTCTTCAGAAATTTTAAGAAAATCTTCTACTTCTCGGTCAAAACTTATTCATGGGCAATTTAATCATTGATGCTTCCTTCAACTTGAACATCATGTCTTTCTTCCATGTATTTATCTTTTTTCATTAACTATTGCCAGGGTTAGTATCTTTACCTATCATTTTGCTATAACAAGCAAGCCAGCCTTTGCTGACCTCTCACAAAAGGGAAGTCTGCAATGTATATCTCTTCTTGGAAGAGAACAGGATTTTAAACATGTGATGTCCTCTTCTTTTCACCTATTCTGACCCAGTTTAAGTTAATTTTTCTTGGACTTGGATGGCCAGAGGTATGTACTGCTTTTTATATGATAAACTGGTAGCTTCTCATTCCATGGTGTTTTTATTTTCTTCTTGCCTGGGACTTATTCTCCTTGTATGTTCTGTAATCACATATTTCTAATATTTCTTCTTTCAGTTTTTTGCAGGAGTGTTATTTTATTACTCCTTCAGCATACTATGGGAAGTATTTTGTCATAGCTCCTGAACTCTTCATATTCAGAAATATAATTGGAAACAAAGTTAGAATGTTCTAAGGAACCTTGTACAGTATTAATTAAATGATCATCACTAAAAATTTGAAAAGACCTCATAGCTCCATCAACTTTACTGTCCTCAGCTAAGAATCCTGTGCAAGTAAAATCAAAAAAGAGGTTTGTCCCAAAGGAAATATGCAATTCATACACTTTTCGTACTGTAGTACTCGTGCTTACCATCATTTTACTCTGTATATTTTGATTTTAGTAATTCAGTTAAAATGCTAACTTTTGTATTATTTCTATGTATATGCTTAATCTTGCATGTACTATAGATCCTATAGGTGGGGAATGTCTCTGAAGAGATTTATTCTTGTATGGCTGTCAACCTTAAGATTCAATGTGCAAGCAAAAACATCTGAATGCATCTCACCTGCACTGCTAATTCATTAATAAATGTTGTAGACTTCAGTCAAAACTTAAATACTAAGTACTTATGAGATAATCAGGAGTAATTAATCCACAAGAAGTTAATAAAATCTAGAGAAGCTTCTGACATTAATTAATTGCAACAAGTCAGAAAAAAAAATAACTTATCAGGTCTGCAAGAATACAGCAGTGTCTTAACTCTCTCAGGTGTTATTTGAACATTTTCTACCCTCTAGTGGAAAGTTGCTCTTGCAGAATAAGATTTAAGGGACTGCTTTTTAAATCTATGAAATATAGCAATATAGCAAACTGGGTAAGAAGTTTATTTCTATTGTTCCATGTAAACTGGGAAGATTACTATATCATTATTTCTCACATTCCAGCTTTTCATTTGTCCCTGATGGATAGTTAGAAAGTTGCTTACAATGTTATTGGTTTGAATTTCTTGGTTTAAAACAGTCCTTGCTGTCACAGAAGGGAAGTGAAACAGCTTTTGACTGAGAAGAGTACTTCAAAGAAAAAAAAAAAAAAGAAAAGCTGAAATTCTGAGACATCCTGAAAGAAAAAGTATTGCTATCTATGTGTGGTGCTTTCACTTGGCTAGCAGCCAAACACAGCTACTCGCTCACTCTACCCTCCAAGATTCAGACCATGTGTCTGAGGGCCTTGTCCAAATGCTTCTTGAATATTGTCAGGCTTGGTGCTATGACTACCTCCCTGGGGAGCCTGTTCCAGTGCTCCACCACCCTCTGGGTGAAGAACCTTTTCCTAATGTCCAGCCTAAACCCCCCGGCACATAGAATCATAGAATCATAGAATCATAGAATAGATTGGGTTGGAAAAGACCTCCAAGATCATCAAGTCCAACCCCCCAACCCCTGATCCAACTCCAATTACTATAACATCTTACTGCCATTTCCCCTGGTCTTATCATTGGTCACCAGAGAGAAGTGATCAGCACCTGCCCCTCCTCTTCTCCTTGTGAGGAAGTTCTAGACTGTGGTGAGGTCTCCTCTCAGTCTCCTCCAGGCTGAACAAACCAAGAGACTTCAGCCTCTCCTCATAGGGCTTCTCCTCTAAGCCCTTCACCAATTTAGTGTCCCTCTTCTGGACACTCTCCAGTAGCTTTATATGCTTCTTATACTGTGATGCCCAAAACTGCACCCAGTACTCAAGGTGAGGCCACAACAGTGCAGAGTAGAGCAGGACAATCACCTCCCTCACCTGGGGGCACCACAGGACAGGGTTTAGCCTCTTGGCAGCCAGGGCCCACTGTTGACTCACGTTCAACTTGCCATTGACCAGAACCCCTAGGCCCCTCTCCACAGGGCTGCTCTCCAGCCTCTC
>NW_010331253.1:35655-37166 GCF_000700745.2 Antrostomus carolinensis | reverse complement strand
GTAATAAAGTAAATTTTCTTTTTCCCCGAAGTCGAGTCTGTTTTGCCCGTGCCAGTAACTGGTGAGTGATCTCTCTGTGTCCTTATCTCCACCCACGAGCTTTTTGTTATATTTTTCTCCCCCTGCCCAGTTGAGGAGGGGGAGTGATAGAGTGAGCTTTGGTGGGCATCTGGCCTCTAGCCAGGGTCAGCCCACCACAAAAAGGTCTGTGTTGATAAAGCAACATGCCTAACAAGATTTTACTGCAGCTTACAGACTGCAGAATCCTTCACTCTACCTGCTTTTGTTGGCCAGTTCAGGAAGGAAAGATAGGGAGACAGAATATCCAACATTTCAATAACAAGTGGGGCCTAACAGCCAACAGGAAAGGCACTAAACTTAAAAGCAAATACAACGAAGCATTTCCTTATAAAGACATTATGATGAAGCCACCTCTGGAATTATTTTGCTGCCATTTGTCTTCACTCCTCTGCTCACATGGGCACTGCATGAAACCAATGTGTCTGGGAGGAAAACCACACAAAGTGTTTTTTCATGTTCCTATCCCCTTTTTTTTAAAAAAAACAAAAACACACCCAACAAACACCTGGAAGAGGGAAACCCTCTTATTATTCAAAGGTAACATTATAATTAATTAGATTTAAATATTTCCAAGATGCAGTGCTTTTTTATCATCAAATGAATCGTAGAATCATAGAATGGTACGGGTTGGGAGGAACCTTAAAGATCATCTAGTTCCAACCCTCCTGCCGTGAGCAGAACACTTTCTTCTAGACCAGGTTGCTCAAAGCTTCATCCAACCTGGCATCCACAACTCCTCTGGCAACCTCTTCCAGTCTCACCACCCTCACAGGAAAGAATTTCTTCCTAACATCTAATCTAAATCTACTGTCTTCCAGTTTAGAGCCATAACCCCTTGTTCTATCACTATGTGCCCTTATAAAGAGTCCCTCCCCAGCCTTTCTGTAGGCCTCTTCAGGTACTGGAAGGTCGCTATAAGGTCTCCCCAGAGCCTTCTCTTCTTCAGGCAGAACAGCCCCAGCTCTCTCAGCCTGTCCTCATAGGAGAGGTGCTCCAGCCCTCGGATCATCCTGGTGGCCTCCTCTAGACTCGCTCCTCTAGAGGTCCCTCATTGCGGCTTTTTATAGTTTTTCTCAAAGTGTCACAATGCAGAACTGTATTTTACAGTTATAAAGCAATCATTTTACTTGCAGAGATTAAAATACTACACTATAAGATGTGGTCAAAACAGTAGACTGTAAGAAGTAAACAAAGCTGTTAAATTGTCAATAGATTGATTGACCAACATTACAGACAGTAGAAACTTAAATGATGATCCATGCAGATAAATTAGTCATATAATATTAATCAATAGACATTAAAGAACTGCACAACTAACTGTAGCTTGAGACATAAACAACCCATGGAGAAAAAAAAAATAAAAAAAAAAATATTTCAGTTTGGGATTTAATGTGACCTAAACCCAGCACAACAGAAGTGAAAGCAGAAAG
>NW_010331253.1:0-35640 GCF_000700745.2 Antrostomus carolinensis | reverse complement strand
GAGCTGGAACATCTCAGTGGTAAGTTAAGACCCAGCAAAGACTCACAACACCTCAAAAAATCCTCAGCAAGCTTCCCAGGAGAGTTGAGATTGTTGTTCTTTTCCTATATAACTCCAGCCCCAGATAAGGAGTTGATTTAACTATTTAAATGTTTGCAATCATTAACCTTTCAATAAAAACACAGCTTCAGCTTATTGAGCTCATTAGCCTGTAACAAATGAAGCTTTTGAACATGCCAAGGAGCAAAATACAACTGGATTCAGAAAGCAATTAGATGCATTTGGAGAGGATGATAGGTCTCTTGAGGGCTATTCAGCACAGAGATGTGGATTCAGTCTCTGATTCAGGACCTTCCTAGGCTGCAGGGTGGTTATATCAAGGGAACACCATAAATGTTTGTCTAGCTCCTACTGTCTCTGTTACTCTTTAGTTCCTGTGTCAGGTGGCTCTGTGATCTGATTCACTATACTCTTTTTTATGTGTTATTAATGCTTGGTCAGCAGCCAACACACAGTGTCAAAGTAGCTGAAAGAAAGTCATAGAAGGCATTAGTTTACACCTTAGAAACTAAGCAGCCCCTACAGCAGAGGGGTGGTACAAACACTAGGGCTGAAGCCCTCCATAAGTCTAATTTTTGACCAAAGAATGGAAGTTACTCAGCATGGAAGATAAAGGCTTACTCAGCAGTAGTTGATACCAGAGTAATTATGAGCCACGTGCAGCTATAACAAAGTGTCCGAAGTCTTTGATTTTTGTCCTTTCCTTTTATACTTTTCTCAGTGTAGGTAGGAACATCCTTGAAATAGATGGATTTGTATTACTTTACACTGTAAAGGACAAGCTTGCAGTAGCTTGTAAACCTAGGCTGGGTCATGGAGGAATGTTTGGCTGTATCACCTTATATTTTATGTTTTCAGATCATGCGTTGCTTTCTTGGAGAATCACTCTTCCTATCAAAGCTCTAAGACATTCTCAGTATCTCGCCTGGGATCTCTCCAAGGACCAGTTTCATGCATACAGATTTTAACACTGCCACATGCTTCTCATGGACCTAGTTCAAGTGTCACCAATATACTTACAGGTGAAACTCTGAGTTGTCAAATGGCACAGTTGCTTGACATGCTGAAAACAGTACCAAAAGGTTAGACAACTATTCAAGCTACCTCTATGATTAGTGAGAGGTAAACAGTATAAATCCACTACCAGCTTAGTTATTATTCCAGTTTTCATGCTTGCCATACTCTACAAATTTCTCATCTTCAGTCTTGTGTGCTTTTAATGCCCCAGAGTAACTTTATTGCTCAAATACACTCTAAATCTCAAGGAACTACTCAAAATCACTGAGCTGACTGTGCATCTGTTTTATTCCAGGGAAAGTTAAGGAACAGGAAAAATGGAAACAAAACATTTTGTTCTGGATTATTCAACCTGAGCTGTGTTTACTGAACTTCAGCAGTGTGTCCTAGAAAATTTTTATTCTCCTTAATGGCTGGGATTATCTGTATTGTCTATGATGCACTGTGGAAACGAGATTCAGATGAAGCATTAGTGTAACAGATATCCCTGCTATAACACCAAGCATAGTTGGGGACCTGTTCATTCACACTAGTTTTTATTGGGGTTTCTGAACCACTTGCATGAAGGGTGATTGTTGCTTTCAATCTTATCTGTGTGGAAGGTATCAATGCCACACGTGTCAGTTGTGGTTAGTACAAAGCAACCTTGTGCTCATATTCTGTTTCAAGATCATCTTTCTGTAGAAAGTTGTCTGGGAAGCTGCCCGTATTCTTCATTTAGCTCTTGGAGGCTTAGGGTTTTATGTATCATTGCATGAATTTCTGGTTATGTCCCCATATAACTCTCATCACACAGAAGGTCTCAGATATACTACAGTTTGTGTATCTGATTACCAGAATTTCCTGTTTGTTTTTTTGTTTTTTGTTTTGGGGTTTTTTTTGGGGGGGGGGTTTGTTTGTTCCCCCCCGCCCCCCAGATGGAGAAATGTCTTATACTCTAGCATAGGGTTCAGTTGGAAACACTGTGATGAGCACTACACAAGTCAAGCTAGAAAGATACACTAAGTATGGTACAAAGATCCAATGGTTTCTCAAGTGAGTAAGCAGAAATCTAACTGAATACCATCATTAAAATAGGGTGGTGACACCTGCAGAAGGCCACTGCATTAAATGGTGTAAATGCTGAAGGCAGGGCATGGGGCAGTATAGAGAGACAAAATACATCATCACAGAAGTCCAGCCCCAGGAACTTTATGACTATGAACGAAGTCACTCATATGTGAAATTAATCCATCTTCTAATAGGAACAAAAGTCACAGAGCAATTTACCAGTTACAAAGATGGAAGATTGTTTCATGTGTATGCAAAAGCTTTTAAAACATAGCAGTCATGTTTGGACTACAACAAACTACTGCACAGATGATCCTTAAGAATGATACTAGGAGCTTTGTACTTAAAGTGCTTTGTTTTTTTAAAATTTTTTTTTGAATTTTTTTTTTGGTTCCTCCCTCGATTTTCTGCTATTTCAGCTGAGGAGGCAGTGACATTGTTGATTTTAAAAGGGCAGATTTCACAAGCAGATTAGCATGCTCCATATGTCCAGTCAGTTTGTTGAGGAGCCAACAATGTGCATCTATTAAATATGATGAACAAGGAATGATAGATGATGTCGCACACTCCCAAGTTTGTAATTAAAAAGGAGGAGAGGCTGCAGGGTAAAGAGTGGAGAAAGCATCATTTTCACAAATCCTTGACACAGAGATGTCAGTTGTTCAAAAGAGGTTTTAACATCTCTGACATGAGGACAGCAAGGGAACAGAAAAGTAAGCAAAACAAAGCACTGGAAGGGCATTTTAACACCATGTTAGGCAAATGAGAGGATAAATTATGACTATATATTGGATAGTGGTGGGAGGGTTATAAACATTACAGAGACAATTGCCGCTAAATGAGGTGTATCCCAGGCAGCTGTCCTGATGCATTAGGAGGCTGTTTTCAAAAGAAAAGATTCTTCCATTAACATTAAAACAAAACAAAATAAAAAGTTCCCTTCCACACAGCTTACATGCCATTAGTAACTGAGCAGCATGCGAGTCAAGCCCTTCTGGAGGCAGACTATGTCCTGGTTGCCTCCTTTTGAGCATTATTTGAGCATGGATGTGCAGTCTCTGTTAGCTTTAATTATCAGAGCAACAATATGAGCAAGTTAGCTTGCCCTGTTTGTCTGGACTTGTGTTTTTTATGCCTCCTTGATGTCTATGAAGTAAATCTGAGAGCCTCTATGCTGGCCCAGCTTCCATTGGAGGGACTTGGTTGACTATGATCTTGCTGGATTGCTCTGAGCACAAGAATTATTGGTTTCTTTCAAGGTCCATTTTTTTTCCATGCCATATGAATTTGTGACTGTCTGAGATTTCTATATTTCTTTAATGGAAATTTCCAGTGTACATATATAAATACAGTGTGGTCTGAGAATGTAATATATTAAAACTAGCAGTGTTTGTTTTGTTACTGTTGATAATATATTCAGTTCTTCCAGAGCACTTGCCTTCAGTACGCTTCGGATTACATTGTCAATTCACAGACAAGGAAACTGAGGCAGAGACAAACACAGCTTCTTGTCCTGGAACACATGGCCACAGTTGAAATATGATTTCATAATTCTTAAATGTAATGCAGTGACCTATCCAGAAAGCACTGCCTCTCTTTGGATTGTGGGAAAATTATAGTCAAAACCAATTGTGGTTGTTACTTCAGTAAAATATTCTTATTTCTGAAACTGAGCTCATGTCCAATACTCTTTCATGGCCTTGTTATGTTAGAAGCCTCACCAATGCTGACTTCAGGGAACTGAAAGACTGAATTTCCCCTATTGCATTAACTGATTGATGCTGGCAGAAGGTTTTCAAGACACATTTATTTTCCAGTGGTCAGTAGATCAATAGTGATCCATGGTGCCACCTCAGGTGTTCCACAGCATGATTACAAGTCCCTTTTAACCACCCAAAAATATGTCTACACATAACAACACAAAATCAGAAGAAAGGAAAATAGATTAAGAGGCAAAGTCTACAAATAAGCTTTACTTGGTTGAAAATGAAATCTATCCTGGTGC
This sequence comes from Antrostomus carolinensis, assembly GCF_000700745.2. NCBI lineage: Eukaryota > Metazoa > Chordata > Aves > Caprimulgiformes > Caprimulgidae > Antrostomus > Antrostomus carolinensis. Next base: position 31,508 of record NW_010331253.1, on the reverse strand, counting down.
AAGATGGCACATGGGTTTATTTTTTAAAATGCTTCACTTACTAGAGACTGAGAGTTACTTCTCTCAAAGATTTGTAAACTGGCTTTCGAAAGGAATGAAAGTTACCTGCTATTTACAGCTCTGACAGGATAGAGCCATGTCAGAGATAATGTTGATATATTCCTCCAAAACAATATGGTCTGGAGCAAAAAAGCATCTCAGTAGGATGGACTCTGTTTGCATAGACAGAGTATTGCTTTCTATGAGAGTTATTGCTGCTGTTTGTACTACAGTAGCATCCAGATTTGCCCTAGGGCATCAGGGCTCCACTGTACATACTAGAGTTGTCTCATGGAGTAAGAATCATCTCTGGCCCCAGAGCTTTGGAGCCAGGTGGGTAAAGGGAGAAATAACAGTTGAAGCACGAAGAAATACTGGCCTCTGTTTTGGGGAAACACTGACAATTCAGGATAAAGTTTAATTCAGAATAAAACTCTTGTAAAAGTATTTGTAAAATGTTGTATTTTCTGACAAAAAGGTGTCAGACTGGTAAAAAAGCTGGCCCAGCTGAATCTGGGAAGTGAAAGAATGCAGCCATCTCCACATAGCCAGTCAGTGGCAACTGCAGCAGAAGAAACAGGCTTCCTGCCCGAGTTGATCTTCATCAAAATGGGTTGCTTTCCTCCTCAGTGGTGCCACGTGCACCCCTGCAGCAAACTCACCTCAGGGCATGACAGGCTCTCAGTGGCTTCATGGCTGGCTCCATCTCTTCCCACTGTGAGTAGCCATATAGTGCTTAGGGTGTATTGCTGCGAGGACTGAGCTCAGCTGAACAGGCTGGAGAGAGCATGTATCCACTTCCAAAATGGTGTCAGAGTGGAGATCTCCACTGTTGACTTTTAGAAGTCCCTTTTGGAGAGAGATGACATAGGGAAAGCATCAGGAATGAAAGTCTGGCATAGGCTTGGAGAAAGTGATAGTGGCAATGAAGGACAGAGTATTTAAATCTGAAAAAAGGAAGCATTCTTCTGGCTGAAAATAACTGGGCTTCTAGGTACACTCTACCATCCCCTGGTTGAGGAACTCCGTAGGGATGTTGCCCAACCTTACAGTATAAAAAGAACCTCATTAAAACCTCTCACCTCTCTGGGTAGCAGAGCAGCCACACTGCTCAAGAACAGGATGGATCTTGGTTTCACCACCTTCTACTTTGCCATCTGGATGGGAGGAGTGAAAGAGAATTGCTTGCCCCCATGCCTATCCTTTGAAAATTGTAATTTTCCTGTAGGATTGCCTCCATCAAAAAATTTTCCTGAAATAATTTTCTTTCTCCATGTCCCTTTGCCCTGGTTTCTCTCCCTTTTTTCAGCAGCTGAATGTGAAACCAGTTCAACATTGGAACAAAAAATGATTTTTTTTTCTTTTTTTTATTTGGAAAAATAAAATCTCATAGTTGCTTTGATAAAAGCTTCTGCATTACAGGGAAATCAATTCCTCCTCCAAACCCACTTCATTTTATAACAGACACTAGAAAAATACTCATTCCCTTTAAACTTGACAGATGCCAACACAAGGTGAGAAGGAACCACTGTTTCTTTCAGTGTAGTCTTTTTTTAATATGCTATGTACATGGAAACACTTCTTCATCCATCAACTGAAAAGTTAATTTCTTCCTGATGCCCTTCACCCCACTTTCAGATCTCCCAAGCCAACCGTGACTATGCAACATAACTGACTCTGGTATAAATAAGAGCTGAAGAAATGGAAGAAATTAAGAACTCCTTCATCCCTAAGGCTAAGTATCACCCTCCTATTTGTTTTCTCTGTATACTAGGCTTAATACATTTTCTCAGCTGGGTACAGGAGCTAATATACTACATAATCAGAGGGAAAATATTGCCTTATAGAAATCTCATTTCTTATCACGCTTGAGGTTTCTGTGCATACTGGAAATACTTTACCATTTCATAGTATGTGGGCAGAATAGGGAACAAACAACAGAAGTGAAAAATTATTTTCAGCTTTAAGGTCTCATTTGTATTAAAGAGTCTAAGTACTGAAAGTGGAGGGTGACTCAATCTTCCATCTCATGTGTGCTACCTTGTTGCTAAAATCCAAGTAATTTCCGTGGAGGCACTCAGCTGATACACAAAAAACTTCTGTCTCTGGAGTGCATTTAGTGATGGACATCCACAGTACACAGTACACATATGCCAGTCATTGCAATAGTATGAAACTATCTCTCCTTATCTACATTATGAGTTTTGTTCAGATATTCTATGGGGACCATCCATTCTGTGTGATTGGTATATCTGCAGGACATGTCTGTCTGGCTGGCCTTGCTCTGTGGCAGGTTCTGCAGAATTTCAGCCTGTGAGTAATAACCTACTCACGCTGAGCCTATCTATCTAAAATGAGGCATGAGTCTAAAAGCATGTAAGCCTTAGAGCAATCCCCCTCAGCCAGCTGCTTTTCACAATTAATCAACTCATAATTTATCTGAGGTTAAAAAAAAAAAAAAAAGAGAGAGAAATGTTTGGATAAAGACACTAACATTAGGAGAAATGCAAGTTAATCAATATTGCTCCTATCCTTTCAGAAGTCTTTTAAAAAGCTGTAAATATCATAACAAGGCAGTTTGCAAGAGAAAACACATCTTGCATCAGATATTCATCAGTATGAGAAGAAATTGATAAAACATGTAAAACCCCCACAATTTTTGTCTCCCAAACCAGGCCTCAAGCCTCCCCTTCCTTCCAAGCCATTTGCAGGGCAGACCAAGCTCAGCCACTCAGATCACTCATCTTGTGATCAAGTTCAGGCACTGACTATCTAGTTACCTAAAACAAAATGAAATTTTAAGGGGCAAAATGAGGTTTAGAGAGAAGGAAAAAAAGCAAAGGCGAAAAGTCCTCTTACTCCTTTGATCATAAACCTCCACATTAATTTTTTGGTCTTTGGCGCTTTCCATGTTAGCTGATAAAGATCTATGGTAAAGACCCTCCATGGAGGTGGTTCATGCCTCAAAGCAGCACTCCACAGTCAGGATTGTCCTCCTTTCTCCTGGGGGGACTGTATAGTGCCCTGGCTGACACCAGCAAGTTGGCCACAGTAATGGTAGCCTCTCTGCTGCTTCCTCTCCTAAGGAAATACAGGAAGACCCTTGCTTTACCACAACACACTGTGCACAGTGCTAGGCAAGCATCTTGCTCTGATGATAGTTAAAGCAGGTTAAAGTATTTGGAGAGAATATCCACAGCTCTTACATTAACTCTATTATTTCAGTTGCCAAGGAGTTCAGAGCGTTGGTGTGAGGAAGATGGCGTGAGGTGGGTGCAATGTCAGAGGCTAAGGGCCATGCTCAGACCACCTACTGCAATGATGTAAATGAGTTCAGTGATGGAAAATTCATGCAGTCTGTGGACAACTCACATTTCCCCTTGCCTGAAATCATATTTTACAGCACTGTTGGGTATTTATAGTACATATCTCTGTACTGTCAATGAAGAAAAGTATTATGCAGACCTTGCATACCCCTACTAGACCCATCTGATTACACCTTTTTTTTCTCTACAATGTGTAGACTTGAAATAACATGGAATTTATTTTAGTGTTTAAAGTGCCACCATATTGGTCAGAATATGGCTGGTGATTTATCTGAGGCAACACAGGAGATATGAAATAAAACACAGTATTGTACTGACCCCTTTCAAGTAATCATCAAGGGTCCAAAAACAACTTCCACATAATATTCAAAGGACCAGACATTTTTTAAAAATGTTAAATCTCTTTGATCTTTCATAAAGCTGTAAAAATAGGACTTGTTGCTTACAGTGGATATTTTAGCTCCATCTTTTATATAGACAAGGGAATATTGAAAAGTACTGCCACGTTTGCAATGTAAGATTTTTTTTGCAAGCCTTTTTTTTTTTTTCCCTGAAAGCTCAGAATCCTGGAGACATCTGATTTTGTGATTCTCAGACTTTCATTCTCACACACTCTTTAGATTCCAACATTTCAGGAGAAAATTTGAAAAATTCTAATCTTCCTCTCCATTCTCCACATGAACAACAACAGAAAACAAGTGAAAAGATCACAACGTGACTTTTTAGGCCTCCTGACTACTGAGCTAATATCACGAACTGTCTGGCAAAGGTTTGACTTGGGATTTATCCTTGTCTGAGCTTGGCAGTGTGCATGCTGGTCTACTTATTATAGCAGACATATGTAAGATCCTCAGAACACTTAGTTTCCTATATTTTTCCCTGAGTTGGTTAACGCTTCACAAAAGCTGTGAGAGAGAAGTGCCTGAGTGTTGCAGAACTGGATGCTGCTGGCAGTTCACTGCTCATGGCCGGGGAAGGAAAAAGATGGATATAATCAGGTTTTCCATGCAATCAGAACCACATGGAAGTGGTGGTACTTCCTTAAGGAATATCTTTATCAGGAGTAATAAGAAAGCCTAGCACAATGACTTACTCTGGAGGTTGTGCCATGAGCTATGAGTCTGATTAACAACGACTCAGCATTGGGATCTTTCCTTTGCACTGAAGTCCCAATTTGTTCCTAGGGTACGTGTATCGGTGCTGACAGGACACCATTGGTTTCACTAGGAAAAGTGCATTGCCTGCAGATGTATCTAAATTGATGATGTATGCTAAATATCCTTGTCCTGAGTATCCTGTATCACAGCAGAGACAGAGAGAGGCAAAAAAGAATGGGGGGATCTTGTACTCAGGTATGGCCAAAATGGAAAACTGTGAAGTGGGGGTCAGGAAGGGATAAAAGGTAAAGTTGTGGAGCAAATTATATTAACTATCAAAAATCACATTAACAACAGAGCCAAAGTATTTTTGTCCTGGAATTGCTTTACTTCATACAGTGGGTTTGTTGGTTTTGTTGGTCACTTGCTAAACACTAATTAAGGAAACACTATTGGAAACAGTCCCTATTCTCACCTAACTGCCTGACAGTCACTCTTTTGAGTTGAGCCCTTCTGAAAATCTGGCTCCTAGATAAATTACAAAACAAACACGGTTTTTGAAAGAGACCTTTATTGTCCATCACAAGCTATTTAGCTTTCCAATCATGTGGCAGCTTCACATAATCTTCAAGAGGGAAGGAAGAACCCCGTACGACAGAATGGCTTGTGAGCTCTCCTAGGAAAACCTACACCTGCTTTCTGCCTGCACATCCGTGCTAATCGCTAAACCAAGCCACGAGCTGATGCTACACAGCTGCTATGAGGCATTATGTCAGGGCTTCATTTGCCAGCATTTCTGCCACTCTGGATTGCACTTGTGTCTCGTAACAGCTCCCAGAGCAGTTTCACCAAGCTGCTAATGTCAACCAAGTAAATAATGCATGCTTCAAATTTGGGCTAAATATACATTTGTCTGATAGACCGTAACAGCCACCAAGTCTGTTGTGCTAAATAATCCTTAGCTATATATTTACTGGATCAATGGAGCACTTACAGCTTTGACACATAATTCAGTATTTAGGTAAGTTTTAAAATAATTATTAGAAGTAAAAGAGCATTGCTGTCCATATATAGCACTTACATGAAATGAACCTTCTCTCTTATATTGCTTTTTTTCTGAAGCTCCCAGAGCCCTGATCAGCAGAGGTACTTAAACACAACAGAGTAAGCTGAAGTCAATGTCTGAGCTTCACTTGTTCTAAGCATGACTTCTGCAGAACATGGAAGGTTCTCACAGGATCTAACCTGTCCATTCAGTATAATTTCAGGAGAGTTGACACTACCCAAGCCACTTGAATTATATCTTGTTTGTTATAAGAGAAGAAGCCAAAACACTGTGAAACTGGTCAACTTGCTCTTGGGTCTGCATCTGTTGTGGACAATAGGACTGCCTGAGGATGCTTCTGCAGGACTAAAATAGACAAAGGCAAAATATAAATGGCTTATGCACTTGAACAAGAATTACAACTTAGTACTCATTTCCCTTGTGGGCTCTGAGATACATCAGCTCTGCAATGTATTGTTTCCGTTGTTACCATAAAGCTGGCAAATATAAAAAATATCTAAAATTATTTTTGGAATTTTAGAAAGCAAGCATTCTTTATTTATGGTGCCAGGCACACAGAGGTTCACACCTCAAAGCATGAGCTCCAGTTACAAGATAGCTCCTTGTTATATTATCAGGTTACATACAAATGCATTATATTTCTCAGAATATTCAGACGATTTCCTGGAACTTATCATAATTTCATATTGATTACGCATGCGCAGTTGGTCTCCTGGGGTCTTCTGTGGTGGTCTCAGGTGGTCTTTAGGGGTCTCTCATGGGTGTCCTTTAGTTCAACTTTCTTCCGAGGCATGCACAATTTTAGAGAAGATATACACCAAGGCTCATCTTGCCCTATATGTTGCAGTTCATTAACTATAGTTCATTCACTATGGTACTATGTTGAAGTTACTTTTCAACAAACATATTCTTACTTGGTAGACAAGCGAAAACAAAGACAAGAGGGCTATGCATCACCCTCCTCTGGCATGGGAGTTGGAGGACGCAGCTGGTTTTATCTCTCAGGTCGTTGATACAGAATAGGAGGTACCAGTGATTGTGGACTTTCTCTGAGGAAACTCTGAGGAAACCGCATGGTGGATGCAGAGATGAAATTCCTTACTATTGTGTCAAGAAGTGATCTGATCTCAGAGGTGAACTGGCTCAGAAGATTTCTTCTTCCAGTCTTTTCTGTTGGTAACCAGGATGGCAGACATAGGAACTTGTCTCTTCTTTTTACATAGATATTAGGTATAAAATGTGGAGTACACACACCTACATCTCTTTTCAAGTTTAAGCCAGATAAAGCCAAACTGTTCCTAAATTCCAGGGAATAATACTATCTGTGAGATGGTGAATCCGGCTTGTCCAATCTCTTGGCTGAGTAGGACCTGTGGAAAGGTGAAATGAGAAGAAACCCATGTTAGCTCAGGACACTATGAAGGTAGCATGAACATTGACAGCCCATTGTGACCTAGCCAGCAATAAGACCATTAACTAGATAGCTGCTTAGTGCAAAATTACGGCAAGAATCTTTGAGTAAAAATCTATGAGAGACGCTGTGCAGAGTGAGGTTACTACTAAGGTCTGCTGTCCATTATCTAACATAGAGGAAAGCAGAAATTTCTAGAGACAGAGGAGTAGTTGCACAACCCACTACAACAGTCTTATTTTCAAATGCATTTACTCCAAAGCCTGTTATTTCAATTTCTCTCACCCAAGACCAAATATTACTGCAATCCAGAAACCAGGTCTGTTTGAATGAGACTCTCAACTGCCAACACACATTTCACAATTAACTCTTACTAATACTGTCTCCAGAGTCCTGACTCTCATTTTACATGTCAAAGCATCAGTCGTGTTGGTTATGAACTTTGTAAACTCATCTGCTACAACCATTTGAGTAATTAATGTCTTATGCAAAGATTAGTAGAATCTGAATAAATAAATAAACTATACAAAAATAAGAAATTATAATAAACAGCACGTATGGCAGCAAAATATTGGTTTAGGAATTCTAATAATGATCATGATTTATTAATGTACTTGTCAGCATCTGTTGCCGAGAGCATTATGTATGCCTCAGTATGATTTGCCTTGATTTGTTGAATCTTAAGTCAGATAGACAAAAATCGTGTAATGAAAAGTACTGTAGTTTCTGAATCGCGTCTTTTAATGTCCAGGGAGAGATTCTTCATAGTCTCTCTGAATCTGCTCTTTCTGTATAATTTTATTATTAACAATGAAAATATTTCCAAATCAATTTCTCATCTGTGTACCGGGCTCTGTCAGCTCCTGTGATCAGGCAAATCCACCCCACCAAAGCTGATTTGGATATTTCAATGTCTGATGGTGAATTTTTTTGTAATTCTCTCTAGAAGGAGGAATAAGGACATGCAATAGATCTCAGCAATAGATAAATGTAAGTTTTCCTGCTCAGGTACCTTACATGTGTCATCATTTCTTGAGACACTCTGTTGATGTTAAAAATGGATTAAAATGAGGAATGAGTACATGTTGTATTTATACTATACATATCATGATGCTCATTTAAGTGGGATATTTTACAGTCCTGGCTGATATTTGCATGTTGATTTGCATTTTCTTTATACTTTCAGCTGTCCTGTCATAGATCTGAAATTTCTCTCTAGGCATTTACTAGGAATTGCTAAAAAAAAAAAAAACAAAAAAAACCAACCAAAGAAACAGACCCAAAAGATTTGCTGTTATTTTCACACTTAGATGAAGAGGGGTAGCTAAATTCCGTGGAATTTAAAATTAATTTCTTATTAAAACTTTCATTGCAAAGGATCCTTAAGTGTTTTAAGGTAGGGCTAACTGAAAACCAAATTCTTAGAGTTACTTTTGACATTGAACTTCATATAACTTCTTCAGTATCCTCACTGTCCATACAGCATTTTGAGTGTGAAAAAGTGCAGTGGTGGAAGCTCTAGAATCTCTGGATTCCCATTCCCCAATCAAAATCGAAATTTCATGGTTGAATCACTTAAGGCATTAGGTGGAAGTATCTTGTCCTCTCCTGGATTTAAGTACTCAAGATCTAGAGTGGGATAGAGTCCACATCTCATCCTGATGCTCAATATTTCCTAATAGCTGTAGAGAGTGTTTCCCTATCAAGCATACTGGGTTTTGGCAATCCCATTTGAGTTAAACTAGCAGTCTCCAGTTTCCTGCCACTTAGAAAAAGGAGACCTTTCCTTTTCCATCTTGAGCCAGGCACAGGTAGGGAATCCATAGCACAACAGTGAACACTACAGTGAGTCCAAGGAAAGGTGGCATGCACTGGGTGCAGATATTTTCAGACATTTCTTTGCTGCCCCTAGGCAGAGAGTCTGTAGGCTGATGGTGGTAGGATGAGCAGGAAATATCAAGGGGAAGGAGCATTGAGAAAACTGACTTTTAGATGCTCAAATAACTTAAAACCTTCCATAATCCCACCCTGGTGCTTTAAGACTAAGTTTAAAAGTTTGCTATCTTTGCAGCCACATCAGCAGTGAGAACCTTAGACTGGAAAAGATGGAGAAAATGATCCATTGATCTATTAGTCAGAAGCTCTACAGCAAATCTAATGATCAGCAGAAAATATTTTCCAATGCAGTGGAAGCCTGTTAAACAGGTTGCACTTGTGTATGGAAATGTCATTTTCTTAGCAACCCTATAACACAGATAAATAGTGGCTTAAGGACAGAGGTGGCCTTTGCTGAACCTCATATATTCTTTTGATCTCTGATTGTGAACCCTGCTCTCTAGAGGTTTATTCCAGATATTCATGCAATGTTTCTTTTTAGATAAACAATAACGAAAGTCAGTCTTTCCCTGGTCAGGTCCTCTTGTCAGGTTTATTCCTCTATACCTTTTAAGAGGTCTTTCTTTTCAAAGGCTTTTAATGAAATGTCGCTCGGGTGTGATATTAGCAAGGAAATCTATTCATTTAACAGATTTAGACTTTTAACCTGTTCAGTTCTGTATTGTACTTGATCTTTTGATCTCCTGGGTGTTTGGACTCCTATCAACTTTATACCTTTAGCTGATACTTGTTTCTTAAGGAAACATCTGAATTGTCAAAATTTTAAAGCATTATTTACTTATTCATTACTTTTTTTCATCCTGTGGAAGACAAATCTGATCTGTTAACAAAGATCTGTTCCTTTAACCTGCTGGAAACTTGGTTTCTCTGTAGCAAGGAGCAGCAGAAAATCTTCTTCAGCAAAAAACCAAACCAAACCAAACAAAACCAAACCACACCAAACCAAACCAAACCAAACCAAACCAAACCAAACCAAACCAAACCACACCAAACAAAACAACAACAACAACAAAACCATTAAGAACTGTACAGATGGCACTGAAGCATAACACAAAGAATGGCAATCTCACTATCATTGTTACACTACTCCTTTGTTGCTCCTCTTGTTCAGGAGAGTCAGCATGTGATAGAGATACGGGAAGATACAACTAGTACTCTGACACCTTTGCAGTTATCTCAAGGAAGAGTCACAAAGGACATGAAGCAGAGTGGGAGCCTTGCAGTTTCTGCTTTAGCAGGACAAATACAACAGCTACTGAAAAGAAAAATGAAAAAAGCAACAAACATTGGATGGCTTCATCACTGTTTTTCTGATGAAATTCCTGGCATGGAGAGGAAATTGGAGAAAGAAAGTAGTAAATCCTGTTCAGATAACTGAAGCTTTTGAAAGCTTGGAAGGATTAGTGGACAGAAGCAGACAAATAATTTTTTGTATGGCATTTCTACTTGCATTTTGTTGCAACTGTTCCTAAGCAAAGTGCAAGAGGGCTTTTATTGTCATATCAGATTTACATGGTAAAATTTAATGTAGTACTTGTCAGCTTTAAATACTAGAAGTATCAATAAAATGTCAAATTATACTTGACTTGAGTCCTAAATGGTTATAAAAATGCAACCCAAATTTACAATCATTTAGCCTTTCTTCCCCATCTGCCTTTTTTCTCAATAAAGCTCATTATATAGATTGTTTAGGAGGAACTAATTTTTTTTTTCTGCTTGAAGTCTGGCGATTCATTGGGGTTTACATCACCACTGAAATGTTCTTCTCTTAGAAATCAATGGCTGAGGACTGGAATGGGGACCCAGCTTTTTAATTATGGCTTGAAGTAATGTAATTGTGGATTTTAATGGCTCATACATCTCTTTGACAGATCATCTGAGTTTGTTGAAAGTTTTGAAAGGAGTGAAATCAATTTCTTGGACAGTCAGGTAGCAAAAAGAGAAGCATTGATGTTAATTGGAGTGTCGACATAATATCACCTAATATTTCTGTATTTTTGTGAGATGCTTTACACATTGAAGATTCTGGCCAAGAGCACAGTAAAGGGGAGCATGAGAAGAGATCCTACTGCTCTTTCTATTCAGTGATATTTTATATTCCTGATGCCTCAGTGAGCATAACAGCTCTGATTGCATGATTCAGCATTGCCAGCCCTGGTGATGTAGAGAGTGAGTCTGGGAAGGTTTCTGAAAGTTAGGATACATTGGCTGACAATACAGGGTATCAGAGTCATAGCACCCTATTCTGACATTAAATATGCTCTTATCTAACACTCTGAAGTAAGACTTTTGTCTCCAGCCTATAGCAAAAAAAAAGTCCATTTAGGAAGTCTGCTTAGCCCACAGGGAGTTATAGTAAAAAATGTAACAGTCCTTTCAGGCTTTAGATTTCTATTAGCCTCTGACTTAAGAAATCATCACCCACATAAAGATTAAGCAAGGTCATTTTAAATGCAATAAACACCTTTCCCAGAAGCTTTGATTGAAAGTATCTGTAAATGTCACGGCTTCAATATTAATAGTCACTGCCGATGTTGGTTAGGCTAATTCTCAGTGACACTAGCCAAACTCATTCCATTTACTGTCCAGGTTATTCTACCATCCTGCAAGGAACTGCCTGTGCCTATTAACATCTTTTTCATTAGTGATTTTATGATTCATGTGAAATATAGAGCAACAGAACAAAGCACAACTTGAAAAAGAAGGGATCTATCTCATTTACTAAGATGTTACCAGAATATGTTGCAGCTTTTTTTTGTCTTATTAGTTGTTGCAGTTGTCAAAAAAATTGGCCAGAGCCTGTTCTCGAGAATCAGCACAAATCAGGAGGAACCAAATTATCTAGAGTTATGCCCTTGTTACTAAGGGGAAAAACAGGAAATACCATGGAAAACAGGAAATACATGTTACTGGAAATATTAGGTAACATTTTTTCCTAAAAAAGAGTCCCAGGAGAAAAAAAGCAAATAGCAAAACCAGCAATGCATTCTTTGCAAAAGACATAGATAACCCTATGTAAGCAATGGAGAGCAGCAGGCAGAAAAAAGGCTTCTCAAGGAAATCCTTGGGCAAGGATCTCCATAGGTATTTCAAAAGGAAGGTAGGATTCATCCAAAATGCTAAAATAAAATCCAGCATTAAAAAGGCCTTTCTAAGATGACATAACAGCTTTCTGAAGTGACTTAATTCTTCGGTATTGACCTTCAAGAACTAAGAAGACTTCAACTACCTAAGAAATTAAAAAAATCTCTGAAGTATTCACAGAAGTGGCATCACACATATAGTTAAGGGCCAGCCCTGACATCTCACAATGAAGAACAGAGTGAAGAGGGGTAATGTTAGATACTACAGTGATCTTTGCTACCATCATTGGGGTAACATTACTTGACAAGATGTTCAATGTCCTTTGGGTCAAAATGTGTGATTGTACAAAGGGAAATTGTCCATAAAATTTGACAGTGTAAACCTGTTTTGACAGTGAAAGCATAGGGAAGTCATGTGACTTTTTTAACACCATGCAGTGCTCCAAGATTAAGGAGGAGAAAGATCCCAACTTTTTCAATCTTTTGTTTCCCCTTGACACCAAAGTCACAGCAAAGCAGCATCTGCCCACCCTGGCAGCCAAAGGAGCTTGTGGCAGTTTTTCTGTCCCTCATTCTGGATGTATCAACTGCTTCTTACATCAGGTAAATTGCTTGATACGTGATCACTGCTGTCAGTGGCTTTCTGGTGTCAGATCAATAGCACAGCACCACTTTGGAGTGACAGCTCAATTGGAGAAGAATTCTGGCATCCACATTTCAGAAGCAAAGACAAATCCTACAGTAGAGAGCCATAGGACTGACCATTGAAAGAATTAAATGGTGTTTGTCAAAGACAACTCGGATTTTCTCAGGAATTAACTCCTAGCAGCTGGCTTAGACAGTGTGCTAGGAAACTGTGACAACTTAGAATCTATTTCAATTTTATTTCTCTTTTTACTTCTTGAAAAGACCTCATTTTTGAACCTTAAGGTGCACTGGACAAACCCCATCAGATAACTTTATGCATAGTAATCTCTATTTTGTTTTAGTTGGATAAGAATCTGACTTCTGGTGTGATACTACTTTAGGATGCATGACTGCATTGTTCAGGAGCTAAACATTTCTGTTGTAAATGTAATAATTCTCTCATAACAGGTAATTACACAAATATATATATACATATATAATAAAATCTGTTCATGGTTGCATGCCAACTTGATAAACAAATAAGTAGTGTGGTTGTGTTTGAGAAATCTTTACAGACCCCGTGCTAGGAAAGCCTATACCTCCATAAATGAAAGTTAGGAGTCAAGTGAAGCTTCCAGGCCTTTAGATCCAGCAACGTCATTGTGTTTCAGTCTTACAACCTTGAAATTCTCCAGGTTCACGATTACATCAATTCCAAGAAGATCCAGTTATATTTGAGCTAAAAGGACAGTCACCACCGTCCAATTGTTAGCCTTGAGCATTCACAATTTAGTTTTCTCTGGATAATTAGATTTCTCGTGTCATTTTCAGACTATCTTGTAAGTTTGATTAGAAGCCTACATTCTTTTAGAAAGGGGACTTAAATTCACCCATAACTCCTCTGTTCACATCTGACAGTGACGAGGAGACAGGTTGAAATTTCAAGGGTTTGTAATGAAATATCACACTGTTTTCTCACCCCAAAAAAACAGGACTTTCCTATCCAAAAGCAGACATGGAAAGCACAAATCTGACCTTTCATCATCTCAGTGATTTCCTCTCTAAATTTAGACATGGGACTCCAAGGAATATTTGACTTTGATGTTTGAATAAATCCCAGGCACCATAATTTAACTTTTGCCTGCAGAATCAATTTCTCTTCAACTGCCTTTCTGTGTTGTTTCTTGCCTTGGCTGGCAAAGGGCAAAATTTTTGTCAGGACAGAGGGTGGAAAGCAAAGTTAAAGCTGCTGAAGAAGCAACCTTCACAGTCCCTGAAAGGATGTGTTATCACTGTGTTGCTCTCTCCTAACAAAAGTCAGCTCAGTCTTATTTCCTTTTTCTACCGAAAAGCAAGACTTGAATTCCAAATCATATTTATATGGTATAAACCAGATTTGGTACATCTCCAAACTGAGCACACCTCCAGATTTGGTACATCTCACAAACTGACCTAAAATTATTTCCTATTTTGGGCATAGGGTGGTGAGAATCCTCACTGGAGGCTTATCGTTCTCACCTGTGACTCCAAAGACATCTCTTTGGAGGGTGGAAAGTCATATGTAGCACTGAAAAATGAAGGACTTTACCCTGGTAATGCAGGAAAAATTTCTGATAACAGCAAACACTTTGGAGAGGTCCCTAGGGAATCCTAGGGCCTATAAAAGCCTCTGTCTAGGGAAAGGCAGCTAATGAAAAAAGGGAAAAGCAGTCACCCTTGTGAATACACCATTACTTTTTGATCTCCTTGAGAGAAGCTTGGCTGGAAAGACATTGGACACGTTAAGATGAGGCAGAACATGTCAGGTCTCTTGGGGTCTGTACCTTGCTCTGCTGTAGACTCACAGCATGATATTGGACAAGTCTGACTGAGAGTTCATGCAGAGAAAATGGTACCCAGTGTTAAGTGCCCAGGATATAATAATTTTCCTGTTTGAAAACTACAGTGATATTCAGTGCTATAGTTTTCTGCACTCTGGGTTGGAGGACAACCAGGCTTGGTTATGAGGTTGTAGCACTACTTGGGAATCTACAGCACCTGAGCAGCAAAAGAAAGGCCTTGGAATGACAGGAAGGCACATCACCTGGACACTTCTGTCCTGGTTAATTTGTAGTATTTGTACAGAGGTCTGGAAATGGAAATTAAATTGTTTTCTGCAGCTAGAATATGTAGAGAAAGAATAGGTAGTAGCTAAGTTTGGTATGATATACAACAAACTTTCCAGTTAGTCACACAAAGCCTAGGAAATCCACTTTCTAACAGATTAGAAGTTTCATATTAAGGAATCTGTCATTATAATGCTGCAGAGAAGACTCCTGAGAGGTTTCAAAAACCAAACAAGAGCCGATTAGCTTCGATATCAAAGCAGAGGAGCTCATTTAGTCCAATACTATTGATCTTAAATACAATCTCTGCTTAGACAGACAGCAACTTCAAAAAGAAAAATAACAATAAAAAAGAATGGAAAAAACTCACTCAAAAGCAAATCACAACATGACAACTGTAAAGAATATGGAAACATCTTATTTCAGTTCTTCCAAGAGACATGGGAGAAATTCTGACCAAGATTTTGCGTCTAAATACACTTTGAATCAAAGTTTTTCATCAGCCAGCCAAAAAGCATCTTTTTAGAAGTCCAGAAAAATAGAATATCATCAGCTATAGTAACGTCCAGTGGTTCACAGAATAGGGATATTTACTAGATGTAATATTTGAAAAAAAAAAGCATCTACCTTGACTACAACTCCAGAAAATTCTCAGTAAGATGGGTTTGACTTTTGTTGAGAGCAGGTAAAGACAAAACTGTCTTTGAAGTTAGAGGTTTACTTCCCACATGCTGGCCAAATTTCCAAGGCTATGAAAAACTTTCCTTTACAAATTCATCCTACATAGAGCAGTTTTTTGAACACTAGGCCCATGTAACTTTGAACTTACATGCTTTTTGAATGTACTCATGGGCAATGTTTTGGCCATGCTTTCTTGGTCAGAGATGCTAGTATTTTTCCTTATGGTGGAAGGCGGCAAAGATACAAGCTCCTATTGCACTAGCCCAGAATAACATAGTTGGTACTGGTAGGTAAAATATTTCTGGCAGAGCTCCAACATTATATATTGACTAGGCAATGGCCATTGTTGCTGCTTTTTTTTTTTTTTTTTTTTTGAAAAATGACTGTATGACTACAGTACAGACAAAGTTCTTTGAGATCTCCATGCTCTTCCTGTCTCAGTATCTCCTTCCTTTTTTTTTTTTTTTTTCTCCAGTGTCTTAATTTACTCCTGCGGTACTGGTCATTTTTGATGAACAGCTTTGAGTTCTGATGCTTAGAAACTCTTTTTCACAACCAGGTAGGAGCCACTTCAGAACACCACAATGAAGACATAAATGGTACTTTCCTCACACTTTTTCAATGATCTATCTTTTCCTCTCTTCTGAAGGATGAGCTACTATAAAGCAAAGGAAACCTGTTATATTCAATCCTTGCTTCCTCTGGCCCTTCTGACAAAACAGAACGTCACCTAGAGTGAATTATCTGGATATTTGGAAATTAAATATATGCAGAAAGATGTATCAGTGGAGGAGAGGATGATGTTGTGACCTGGGCAATTGTTGTCTAGAAAACAGCAACTTATTTTGGACATAGCAAAGTCTTGAAGAAGTACTAGGTTGTATGCTCTGAGTCAAGCGACACTTAAGTACAAGACTGAATGCTTCTTTGAATTGAAAATATGAGTGTTTGGGGTTTTTTTAATCAGTATCAGCTGGAGACAAATCTGAATTCACTTCCTTGTTGTTCAAGGCTGTGGTAAAGTCCTGCTTCAATGCAGAAGGGCACCAATGGCATTAAAGCTGAATGTGATCCTTCAGTACCATATATTATCTGTAGCACAAATGTTTCTCTTAAACAAATTTACAGGAACCCCATGCAATTGTATTAGGAGCAGGTGAGTTGCTGAGGGCAGAAAGTTGATCTTGCATAAAACATCTGTTTTCTGAATCCCACTCAGCAGAATCACTGCAAGTCCACTTAAGCAGAAATTTAAACAGCTCGGGCAACCCTGGTGTAACACAAAAAGCCCTGTTTCAGGATTAAAAATGATTCAATTTTTTAATGTCTTTCAGATTTCCAGAGGAAAAACCCCAGCATTCACACTTATACCTTCACATTATCTGTAAGTACGTAATACACACGAAATAAACTTTCTTCTTCAAACAAAACCCTGAAAAGTTTTGCAGCCAAGTGTTTTTGAATTTATAGCTGATTGATTTAGAGCATCAAAATAATAACTGGGTGGCTACAGCTACAGGAGAGAAAATGGGAAAAGTGTCTAACTGCCTCTGTATGGTATATGCATACACCTATGCTTAAAGCTGTACCCTGTTGACTGGGCTGTTGATAGAACGTGACTTTTTTGCAGGGGGAAATTCAAGACAGGGAGGCACAAAATTTGCTGCTTTGGCTACCAAGTCTGCTAGCCTGCTGTTAGCCCAAGAAGTCCACTTAGCTTGGACAGGTGTCTGAACTTGACCCATGTTAAGAAAGTAGAAATATAGTAATTTTAACTCTTTCTAGGACTTTTCCAAAACTCCTTCTCCCCTAATTTTTTTTTTCTCTTTCGTTCTTTCACTGATCTTATCATCATGTTGAGTTCTTAAATTAGTAAAGAAAACACCTTTAGGAATTACATGTCTGCTAAATTAATCAGAAATGTGCATAAGAGTCTTGCAGCTGCTTGTATAAGTTATCGCCATACATTTGAAATATGCATGTATAATTTTAATGTCTCATCTTTCTCCACAAGCTCCCAGTGTTTATACCCGTTCTTTCCCAAAAAAAAAAACAAAACCAAAAAACCAGCCAGACTTCAGCTCAAGGTACAGTTCATAGTCAGGACTAAAATTATTAGGCATTTCTATACTGCTGTCCACCCCAATGACAATCTGTGCAACCTCACATACTTTCAAACTGTGAATGTTTTGCAAAAATCAATGGCTTTCTTGAGATATTAGTAAACTGAGGTATTGCAAGGTGGACCCAAAATTTGTTTTTTTTTTCCAGTAAAGGCATCAAATATGGAAGGAATAGACTTGAGTAGCTAAGGACAAAAGGACAATTATTTCTTCTCTGTCCTTTTTAGCAATACTTCCATGTCCAGCACATACATGTACACAGACATACAAATGTACTTACAAGTGAATATTATATTCTCCTTAGCCTTCCCAACAACTTCTGCTCTTAATTTTGTTGAATTTATGAAAATTTAAAATTTAAATTTATGGGTAGGAATCCCAAGGATCCTGCTAAATAAGGAGATATATTTTAATTAAAGACTTTACATTGATCTCTGAAATACTCAAGCCATTCTTTTTTTTCTCTTTTTTTGTAAGTTTAAATTTCAATAAAAATATTATCCTTCAGTAAAAACTGTTTCACTCTGGGGCTCATATTATTCTGTCAGTCATTCTTCAGAGACAAAGCAAAACATTCAGCCTCTTACATGATATTTGAAAATGGAGAATAGACATCTTTCAACTCAAAAGGATTCAAAACCATATGTATTTGTGGATATCTATGTTACTATAGTGTGTCTATATGCAGTTCCAGTATGAAAAAATACTGTGTGAATAGGACTGCAGTAAAGGAAGCTAAATGTGAAAAGCCCTTTGTCCTCAGGTGTTGATTAACGGTAAAGAGAAAAAGAAAATAGAGAAAAAAAAATAATTAAGACACCTAGCTCAAAAGGAGGCTCCTGTTCATTTCTCAGATGTCACAGAACACATCAGTGCAATATTATTACCTAAACCAGTAAAGAATTCGCATTCTTATCTAGGCAGGCAACTGGCATTTGACTAGTTCAAGTTGCAGCTAAACGCTAAGACGTGCTTCTGGCAAAAAAGCCATTAAGACATGTTAACTCTGACAGTTGTACAGATGCCTACAGGCACTTCTGCATAACCAAGCTTTAATGGAGATGTTCATGATGGTTGCTGAGCATCTGCTGTGCAAGATATATACTGAGTCAGGAGAGGGATGAGAGGGGTTTCTATAATCCTAAGGTTATATGTTGACAATCTTGCAGTTATAGACTGAAAAAATGCATAGAATTCAGTTTAATGACCCTCTTGGTTTAATAATGCAGCATATCAGCATTTGTAGACATGAAGCATCTGTTACAATCACATATCATAGATTTTGTAGTCATAAAGAAATAAAGAAACAGATGGGTTCCCTAACGTCAGTGGTGTTAGTGTTTATTTAGAGACCACATATTGAATCACAGGCAATCTTTTCTTTTTGTTCCCCCCCCACCTCTGCAGCGGCAGGGATAGCACTGTTAATTTCATCAACAGCTGAAGTTTTTTTTCAAAGGGAGGATGACTGGATTCTAGACACACCTTTGGATTTGGATGTCACAAAAAAAAAATGATTTCCAGGAAAGAAAGAGTTTTTTTGGGGGGAAGGTTGAAGACTGTACCCACTGTGAAAGCCTTACTTTTACAGCTGTTTAGACTTTTACATACCCTAGTTAATTGCAATCTGACTACCAACGTACCAGTAGCCATGACAACACAGGCTGCAGGGTGGACCAGATTTCCAACTCCACAGCAAGAAGCCCCAAAGGGTTTGTATAGTGTCTGCTGGTGTGGTGGTGGTGTGACTTGGTGTCCATCAACTCCCAGGCTAGATAGTAGACAGTAAGTTCAGGTACACCTTTGTGCAAGAAAAAAATATCTCTAAGATTAAGATCACTATTTCAAGTAACTATTATCACTGATCATTGTCATACTTGTTAAGAATCTTTTTTAAAATTAATTTGTAAAGTTAATTTTCCTGCAAAATCAGTTCTTCCTCAAGTTTTGACAGCCTTGCTTTTCACCTTCTGTCCTGCCAGCCTCTACCTAAATTGAACAACTGCTAAATAGCTAAAATCTTTGTGCACATTTCTGTAGCACATCAGAAATTAGATTTGAATGCCACAATCACTGAGTCACTGTTTCAAGTGAGATCAGTTCCCTAATATTTTATCAGCTGTTCAAAGAAACTTGTATTTTACTTCATGATGTGGCAGGAATTTGAAGATAAAGTGCCTCAAGATGACTGAAATTGTATTGCCATCGTGAAGACTAACTTGAGAATCGTACGTGGAGATGGCATTTACCTTTGCATCTCTCAGCCCCAAAAGCAAAAAATGCATTTACTACCGCTATTTAAAAGCAATCTTATCTCTCAGTGTTTATCCTTTTTGGGTTTTTAGTTCCATCAGAATTGCTGTTAGTTATCAAATTCTTGGCTGCATCTCACACTTCTAATTAAATTTGAGGTTCCTCTTGTCCAGAAACCAGCAGAGAATAGTTAAATGGGGCTTCTATAGTGACTGATGCAAAACAGCCTCATTCATGATGAAATGCAATTAAAAATTCAATATATCTTATCTGCTTCAGCCAGTGATTGAGTTGGAACAAGTCAGTTGCTGTTGTTGAGTGTGTCCTTGTAAACAGGTATTCAGAAATGTAACACTGCCTGTGTTGAATTGTGTTGCTTTTCTTAAAAAAGACAAAAAAAAAAAAAAGAAAGAAAAAAAAAAAAAGAGAAAGGATCAAGGTCCAAGATATACAACTTTATATATTTTAATTCTATAAACCAGACTGGGTTTTTTGTTTTGTGTTGTTTTGTTTTTTTTTTTTTTTCCTTCCAGTCTGTGAAGCTAAACTGATTTATGCAACTTGAATTTCTGTCCCACAAACTGTTGGAGCAAAAATCAAACATTTGTTTTCAAGTCAGACAAAGACTGTCGAGTTATGCGTACTCATATACAATATATATGCCAGGCTTAGAGGAGAGAAATCAACACAAATCAAAGCAGCAACTACAAAAAAATTACAATGTGCTTTTTAAGTCAACATACTATAGTCCATTCCTCTCAGCAAACAAGGGAAGATGGTTGATTATATAGGAGGAATTAATCATAACCACAAGTATGTATCTTTTTTAGTCCATGGTATCTGACAGCAGCTAAATAGATTTCTAAGCCTTCAACAAAGAAAGTATGAACAGAAAATCCTATGGGGATCTTGGAAAGAGTAGAAGAAATGAATAAAATATGTTTCTATTTCGCATTGAATCAATCCACACCCTTTCTCTCTCCTTTATCTGTACCCTTTTATTGGCTACCTTAAGGGACCTTTTGCCATTCTTGGGAAATGAGGAAGGAATTATCTTGAAAATGGAGGACTGCCCTTTTCTGTAAATGTGGTGAGAGACAATAAATACGTGATACTGCTTTACAACATCTATTGGAGCATTTAGGTAAATAACAGTGACATTGAGTTGGAGGTATCTGCCTAAAAGTTAGACATCTAGCTTAAGGAAGCCTTGTATGTACCATCATACATAGTCAGCAGAGCGACTGACACCACCAGCAAGAGATTGATTCCATCCTACAATAGAAAATTAAAATGAATGGGAGAAATGGCCCTCTGGAAATACCTGTGTTTTGCTGTGGATAACAATTCAGCCTAAACATCTAACTTTTAACTAAGTGAAATTAAACTCACCCATACTGTGTAGAAACCAGCATAAAAAATTCCCTGTGTATGCCTACAATCCACAGTTTCATTATTCATTGCAGCCAAGGGATAGCTATCAAATATCCATGGGAAATGAGAGCCTCTAATATGAAGGAGCTACAGGACTTGGCCTCAAAATGGGAGACATGTCTCTGGCAGTTGGTTGACCAGTGCTCTTCTTTCTCATACTAGGTGCTGGACCAGGCAGTGGAAAATCCTTTGCAGTCCACCTTACCTTCCCCACTTTGCAGCTGGTGAAGGTAAATTGGGACTTGGGATATGAATTCTCCACTTGGGACTAATTTTTGGTGCCTCAACACTCAGGCAATCAAGGAAAAACATTTCCTGGCAGTTCTCTTGGTACAGACTGATTTTAGTGAGAAATAGGCAGCTTTGATTTTAAGTGCCTGAGGTGAGAATAGGAACCCTCAGCTCGGCTTTTGTAATCCATAACAAAGGCAACAAAATATTATCTGTTTTAGTACTAAGGATGGCTCCATCCTATAATGTACCACTATTTTTTAGCTATTATCACTTCCTTCTGGATTGTGAATTGCAGACTTGAATAAAAGTCAGGGCCTATTTGATTGCAGTAGCTCCTACCACATCCATCTCCCTAGCTTTTTGTGCTGAAGAAGTATTGTCCTTGCTCTATATTTACAAAAAAAGAACAACATTCCCTTTCACAGACCTTCCCTGTTAAGTCCATGCAGATATATTAGTTGATGTTGTAAATGAATGGTTTCATTAGGTTCACAACTGTGCTTCTAACAAGTCAAGTGTTTGCAAATCCCTGTTAAAGCTTTCCTGAGACATCTGCATAGGCAGGGGGAAGAAGAAAGGGGAAAAAGGAGGCGGAATACTTGAGAGGGCAACTGGAAGATGACCTGGTGGTGACACCCACTCTTTACATCCCTTAAACTTCTGCCTGGGGTAACATGTCAGCTCCTGTTGTCTCATGTGACTAAAAGCAGACTTGGTGTGAATCTTCCTTAATATTTCAGCTAGACTGAACCTAAAGATGAGTTCCATGTCACTAATTCTGGTTGTTCTTAAATCTCTTCACTTTGAACTTTAATAAAATCAGCCATTGAATTTTTTATCAGAAGCTGGACTTGCAATTGGCAACACCTACCCTGTTCTGTGTTCCTATAACTAAGACCCATCAACCAGGATTTATATTACAACCATAACATTTGTTTCCATACACTTATATTTGTTACAGCAGGTTGCAGTCAGACAGCTCATGAATTACCTATTTCCAGTGACACTTATAGATGTACAAAATACAGACACCACACATGAAGAAGCACATGCAAATGTGAACGTGATTTTTCTTCCATTAAAACTATTCATAGGAGAGGAAGACAGGTAGACTTCAGTACTGAAATAGCATCACCTTCACTCAGCTTTGTTAAAGCCCTACTGACCGCAGTAGCATCACTTGTTATAAACACCACTCCTTGTTGCTCTTGATGTATTTGCACCAAGTTGTTTTTTACTTTTGAAACCTCATTTAGAAAATAAATTTTCCAGAAACAGTCTGACTTTTGAAACTGTTCAATTAAAAAAAAAAAAAAGAAAAAAAAAACCAACAATGGACAAGTTTTAGATTTAGTTACAGCCAGTACCCAACAATAGTTTTGCAAGATTTCTAACTTCATAACCTTCCTTGAAAAGATGAATGTCATATACCTTTTCACTTTGAAAAAATTGTTTTTCACAGAATTGACATTTTTCAAGAAAATATGGACTATATTATTCTTTCCTAGTTCTCAAAGGAGATGGAAACTTATATGTTGAACCCTGAATTAATGTCCGTGCCTTCTTTCCTATTAAAGCCACAGAACGCAGATTTCAGTGTAAGATGTGTGACGTCTCCTGGTATTCTGCTGTGGTTACCTATAGCGTACATATGGCAGAAAATATCACTCCTTGGTTTACTTTATATCTGTGAACAATTACATGTACAGACTATATAATTTAGTTTATGCAAAACAATCTGCAGCAGACAGAGGAAACAGAATACTGCCATCTCCCATCTGGTAGTGCAAGATGACTTACACATACCCAGGGAAAAAAGGCAAACTTTACAGATGGTATAGCAGAATCTCCCAGTGGTCATTTGTGTGCTCTGGAGACAATTTATCAATACCCAAAATGCATTTTCCAGAGATCAAAGCAATGTCAAAATATAAATGTGGTTATTTCACAAAATAATAATATTGAGCATGAATGTTCATGTGCCTAGTGGTCCTCTCTTAACTATGTGTGTAAAAATAGAAAAAAGAATTCCATTGTGTATATATTCTCAAATTGTATTTGTGTTAATAAAAATGTACACCAGCAGAGTGGCTTTTCTGCTTGGAAATATTTTTTTTGCCTTTACTGATACTTAATTGATTTTGTCAGCTGTGGCTAGTGGATTGGATGCAAATAATAAAATGCCACAGGGAAGCTCCTTGATCAGGCCTTAAAATGAACGAATCATTCCTTGTGGGACACCGAAAATTAACTTGAAATTTGCCTTTGTCTTGGAAAGCTGCATCACTCTACCAGCAACTATGTCTCTGTTCTAACAGTTATTTCAAATTGTGACAAAGGAAGAGAATTAAGTTAAACAAATAAAATGAGATCCTTTCAGCCTGTATTCATCTTTTGTTTCTGGGAGAAGTGAAGAAATCAGAACTATTTGATTATTCATGAGTGGTACCTACCTGGTGCATGACTACAGCTTGCAGATTCAGAAACATGAGCTGACTTTTGAGAAGTGAAAGTTAATAGAAATCAAACAAGCAAAAAGCAAGAAAAAAAGAAACCATGCAGAAAAAAACAAACCCTCCTGTGACAGATAACAGGCTGCAGCTAAACCCTGCTAAGCTCATTTTCAGTTTTGCTTCACAGAGCTTGGTTCAGATTATAGCACTTCAGGGACTGTAGGAGGTATTGATTGGGGAAGTTTTTGGAAGCCACTAAGTTTGTGTGGGACTCTTGAGAGAAAGAGAACTGAGTCAATAGAGAGTCTTCACTTGAGTAATGGAATAAAGCATGTTGAGTTAGCTTGAGTAGCTGTTGCCTTGCTGCAGCCAGTAACTGCGTGACAAGGAAAGATTTATAGTAAATAAAATAAAATATTGGAAGAAAGAATTGATGATGCAGATTATCAAAACTATTATGCTAAATTCTTAGTAAGAAGGATGTGACTATGTCAGCTGCAGAGTGGTGAGGCCTAGTTTCTTTTAGACTCTGTCTTTGAAGCCATCTTATATTCTAAGCAAAAGTGTCCAAATCCCTTGCGTTCTGGTGAGAACAGAGGTTTTCCAAAACAGAAAATCTCCATAATTTTTGCAACATCCATTGCAACAATGAAATCAGCTTCCTTCATTGTTCAGAAAGTCATATTTTTCAAACAGAGAACTTGATGTCTAATACGGTCTTCTGCTTCCTCCATCAGACCTTTGTAAACTTAAGTTATGGAGCCATACCTGGATTCTGAGGTGTATGCAATAGTGAAGCAACTATATCTCTAGAGAGAGACACGATCCTGGAGAAGGAAGATATGATGGATTCTTAGTTAACTTCCAGGTCCCGGTACCACCACACTATATCTTCATAGCTTGCCTCAATAAAGCTGCAGAAGCTTTACCCTCAGCAGCTTCACTCAGTCTCTACACTTGGAGCATCCTTGATGCCTTGACCACCTCTGACTAGATACTTTAAAAAGTGAGAAAATACTCATGTTTGGTGCCTTTCAGAAAGAATGTACACTAATGGTCATGGTGGTCAAGTGCAGCCCCTGGAAGAACTTTGTCTCATGAGTTTGTGTCTGATCTCTTTCTGTTTAATGCAACTTGAAAATCTACATGTGTTAGATTAATACTTTAAAATTACATTTGGAGACGCCTCAGTGAATTCTAGCAGAAAAATGCAAATAAATGTAGATTTCTGTTATTATCAGCTTCATCAAAGCAAACAAGCAGCAGCCGGGCCATTATTAGACTTTGATAAGAGTGCATATTGAATGATTTCCCTAAGGGATTCAGTAAAACTCATCTCATTCCATTTCCCTTTATACAATAATATCAATTGTTTCATACAGGAACACCTGCATACAGTGTTGTCTGACCTATTTATTTATTTATTTTATTTCTTGAAGGGCAAAAATGCAAGCACTGTTCTATATTGTAATTTCAAAATGTGGGGAAGAGACTTGAATAAAGGTATTCAGACAGAAGCTGAGGAAAGTAGCGTTGCAAATGCCTAATCATGCATTAATAAAATAATGGCTCTGAAAAGAGAACATTTTAGTGCCAGAGATAAAGAAACTGGAAAGAAAGAGAAGCAGGAAAAAAAGGGTGTCTAAAAACATGAGTTTCTTTCCTGAGAGACAATAAAATGAGGAAATTTGCTACGAAGAAATAACTTCCCTGGCTTATAATAATCCAGTAGCATTTGGCTAGCAATCAAAGTTCATTTTCTTTGCATTCAAAACCATAATCAGAAATATTATTTTTTGTAATATCTATATATATATAAAGCTCAGACATGTTTATAACTTTATTTCAGTGCTGAAAAAACTTGTCATGAATAATACTGTACAAGGTTACCCATGAAAAGAATTGTTCCTATAAACAATCATATCCCTGTCTGTAAAAGGAATTCTGCATACATTTTTGACTGATATTCAGAAACTTCTCAGCTTTGTAGAAAATATCCTTGTAAAAGAATTAGTTTCCTCCATCTATTCTCACAATGAGTCTTTATCTCCACACAAAGTTTGTGAGGAATTCCAGGGGACCATTTACTGTGAGTAACTGATCCAGTTCAGTCCTCTAACACTGATTTTCCTTTATACTCCTGTATAATCCTGGCAGACTCATGGTCTAGTGGGTTGGTGGGACTTCTAGCAAACACTACTTAGTCAGTGGAATTTCTAGCAAAATTTCTAGTACTTGGTCTGCATTACAATTAGTAACAATCATTGGCAATATAACCATCTATTGGGGCCCCTGATGGGAAAGGTGCAAACATCTGCAATGTTCTTGTCCTATTAGATGGGGAAAATTAGAGGAGAAACTTCTGACTGCAGAACAGAAAGCTGGAAAAACATCACAGCATCCAAGACTCTTCTATATCTTAACAAAGAGGTAATTGATTCCCATTTAGAAATTTATTAAAGATTCCCACTAAAGTTGACTGACTGTCTTACCTTCCACTGAACCCCAGTCTTCCTAACCAAAACCTGCTCCAGAGCCCCAGTCCCATAATGGAGAAAAAGTTCCTCTAATTTTGAGTTTTAGGACTATATCTACCTTAGTGGACATACTTGTTTTTCTGAGACAGAGGTGATCTGTAACTGCTCTTGTTACAGACAGAGAATGTAACAATGGGAAATGGTCACAAACTGCAGCTAGAGAGGTTCAGGCTGGACATTAAGAAAGTATTTTTCTGAGTGTATTGGCAATGACCAGCAGAGAAGTTGTGGCATCCCCATCCTAAAAGTTTTTTAAGACTTGTTTGCACTGAGCCATGGTTAACTTGAGCTATTGATGATGACAGTACTGACTTAAACTGGGACTGGACAAGAGGACTGCTAATGATGCCTCCCAATAAAAAAGCCTATGACTGTTCCCAGATATTTTTCTCAAAGGAATTATTCTTAATCTTCTTGGACTTTCTTACACCCGATAAAACAAAGTGAACTTAGTTTCTCTGCTGTCATTATAACCTCCTCTCTTACAACTTCTGCATTCCTCTGCTCATTCCCATCTCCCTTCTGTATCTGTAGTCCATTATCAATGGTGTTTCTGGGGTCCAGCTGAAATAAGTCTATGTGGTTTTTCTAATGTCTTTTTCAGAGACGTTAAATATTTCCCTGTGTTTCTCCTGGAGGAATCTCACTTTATATATCCAAATTAATATTTGCCTTTTTCTGGGTCACATCACCCCAGTGGTTGTTGTTCATCCTTTTGTTGACTCATTTACTTAAATATTACTTTTCCTCTGTCATTTCCTAATGAGGATTTGAGAATAAATATGACTTGTATTCTATAATGAACATTGACTATAGTTCCAGGAACATGTCCTTGAACTTTAATCATCTGATTTCAATTAATCCAGACCTTAATCTAATCTCATTCATGCTATGTAATATTCAGATTTTCTTTAATTTTGTCTAGTGCCTCCAACTCTGTGTCATATCAAATTTCATTAGCACAGTCTTTCTATGTTAAATTTCTAAAGAAATATCATCCTGGTGCTAGTTCTAGGGAATTCCAAAAATAATTTCCCTTCAGCTAAATATTTCTCATTTTAGCATATGCTGTTGTAATCTCTTCTCTAATCATTATTTGCCTTGTAGTTATTCTACTAATAACGATTTTCTGCAATGTAACTACAATATTCCCATGCTGCACCATATCAAACGCAGTTCTGAAGTCTGAATAGATTAACCTTATTGTATTTCCCTTACCTGAAATATAAAGAATGATTCCTTATCAACAGATAAATTAAGCACTAATAAAAGACAGCAATATCCCATACTGGGAAATGAAACTAAAAGATCAGGTGGAAATCTGCCTTTCTAATTCTGCACCATACTTCCTTCTGGCTTCTCTACTTTTTTTTTTTTTTTTTTCAAATCTGGATTTGAAAGGATGTTTTTCTTTCACCTATTAGTAATGTTTTTAATTGAACACATGTCTGTCGAGATCCAAAATGAAACTAGGTAACATACTTTGATCAAGAAACTTGAAAGTGGAACAAAGTAATTCAGCCATGTGTACTTTTGTTTCCCTTTTGATTTTCCTCTTTGCTTTTTTGATTTTCACCTGAACAAGGGTTGGTATAAGTTAGTCTAAACCATACTTCAAAGACTGAAAAGCATCACTGAAGACATTTCATACACACATACCTTGTAGATGTTAAGCTGAGATCGTTTGTGGAAATCAAGGATCCACACCCTTACCAGTTTGGACATGACGTACCATGGGAGGGATTATGGTCCTGCAGTAAGGAAACCAGAAGAGGCACTTCTGCCGATAACTTTATTGCAGATTAAAATGCTCAGAGAACACTGCTGTGCTACACATGATATAAAGAAAGTTGGAGGTCAGTTCTTGCTTAGGAGGTCACTAAGAGCTCACTTTTGTTGTCTAAACATAGGAATCTGGTGCCACTTAAATACCTTAGGGTGTCATGCCTAGTCCTCAGCTGTTGTTCTAGAATGTCAGTACTCTTCTGTGAGTCCTGTGACATATCTGCCAAACCTTTGTGAGTGCATTGGATAGCCCAGGACATCTCAAATGGCTCTACATGCATTCATTCGGAACACTAAACTGAACCATTACTCTCCTTGTAAATTACATATCTTTTACAGTGCACATTTATGGGAGCACATGGTGTTCATTTTACTGGTTGTTCAATGATGTTCAGAGAATGGCACTTCCTCTTAGTAGAGAGCTGGAATTCAGCTGAGGATTAAGAACTTCATCCTACATAGAGCTGATGTCTGACCTGCCAAGATAGTCAATACAGAACATGTCATGGAGGCTGGAGAGCTGTTCATTTAACTCACCAGCCATTGTTTGCTTTAGGAAGACCTGTCTCCACTGACTGCAGTAGTTTTTTAAACATCCAGCCCCAGTGTAGGCACTCAGATGTAGATCTCTCTATTTAAATGCCTTGATCTGGAGTTGATTCCCACTCTAAATGCCTGTTGCCTGCAACTGAAGTGCTGAATGCACTGAATAACCTGGATATTTCCTTCCATTCCTGTTCATCTCTTCACCCACTTGTAGAACATTTGAACAGTTCAGTGATTCTCTCCAGCCTGGTTTTAAGTGACTTGTTTGATGGAGCATCTAACTTGTAAGACTATTGCATCCTCTAATGAATCTCAGTTAGACCCATGCTTATAATTCCTAATTCACATCCTCTCTTAGATCAGTACCGGTACATTAAACCCATCTTTCGGAGATCCCTATGTGCTCAACTTTATGACTATTGGGAAATTATTAGAATATGATCATAACCAAATAGACATGCCTACTTCTTTTACCAATCATACTGTGGTCATTTTCTGGTCTGACACATCTTGCTTGTCAAAGTGATCCAGCAAGGATTTGTAGGAAAGGGAATTAACTACGGTGTTGTATTGTACTGTGAATTCATCCATGTGTGGTATTTTCCCTGATCACCTGCACTGCTCAGCTGCAGCTCCTAAATGAGACCTTTTAGTGATGCAGCATTCCTAAAGTCATTTGGCCTGTTCTTCATCATGTGCTTTTTAAAATTGTTATAGTAGATTAACTAACTAATGGTGGCCAGGCAGGAGCATTCATCCTGGCTAGGTTATTTCAGAAGCTGAGTTTTTGCTTCTGCTATTGGGAGCAGCTGGTTCTGTTTATGGTTGGTGAGAGAAGACTGGATCATTGGGCAGCTCCAGATTAGGAATGACAGTGTGGCAACATTTTTGTATTTACAAAACCAATGTAATGTCCTCAGAAAATGTAATGACTCTGTGGTATATAATGGCATGAAAACATCCCACACTCCTTAGAATTCATGGCCTGGGGATTTCTGAATTGGAGCTGTCTTGAAAAATAGTCAGTAACCTCTGAAATTGATGAGGTGGTTTGATAGGTAATAATGTAAATAGCTTTTATGCATTAGAAATTATTACCAAAAGAGTTTTTGAAGGATTTAAAGTTTCAGAGAATAAACATGTTTGTTTCCTGGGAATATTTTGGAGTATTTTTACCTCTCCTCCTCCTTCATTTCCCTCCCTTCCATCTGGCAAGTAAAAGGAAGTACAGAAGTAAAAGGAGAATTTTTCAGTAATATTAAAATTTAAGCATTTAACCAATACATAAACTTTAGAAAGCTTTTTTCTCCATAAACCAGAACACCATTTGCAGAGAACGGAGAAAAAGAAAAAGATAAAAAAGCATACAATATTAAACTAAGCCAAAACCAAAACATTTTAATGAGAAGTTTCATTTTTTTTTCTGTTTAAAATTCCAGTTAACAGTAGGGACAATGTCTCTATTAATAGAAGATAAGGATTATATGAAGTGTCTACATGCAATATAAACAATATTGGAGCATTATAGTTAAGATTGGTTGTATAATGACTTCCACTGGTATGTAATTTAGGTCTAATTTCCCACAGAATCATAATTTTTAGTCCTTTAAATCTAGGGATAAGTGGAAAAACACTGAAGGATTAATGAAGGCATACTTGAAATATGGATTTCCTCTTAAAGTCTTTCACAAAGTACTTTCCCCTCTTTTAGACAATGAGGAATACTTTTTCATCTGAGAAGACAAAGGTTTTTGAAGCATGGAGGTAAGTATCTATGAAATCAGTCTTTGTGTCTTTCTGTCTATCTATCCATCTATCTAGGTAAGTCTCCCTCACACTCACACTTGGATATGAAGCAAGGGGAGGAGGGCTAGCAGAGGGACACTGAGCATGCAGTGTGGGGAGGCACCTTTATCCCTTCCCCATATTATGGGGACTCCAAAACCCTGGCCATAGAAAAAGGTCATACGGACTGATGGAGCTAAAGGAGGTCCACCAGTAGCATCACTGGGAACAGAGTGATATTGCTAACAAAAGTGGCATTCAAGCACAGGGTTTCATTTGAGAATTTAAAACTAAAACAACATAAGCTGCATTTAGATATAGGTTTCTGAATTGCTCCTTGCCTGGAAGAGCAGCAGGGTTCAGGGCAGAATGACCTACTCAGTTGTCTATTTGTCTTTTGGAAGTGAGAAGCCTGCAAAAAAGAAGAAAAGTGTCTGTCAAAGGAAGTCAAGAAATTTAACTGTTAATAGAGAAGGTGCATTTTTAGGAAACTTCCCTTCCTTCTAGATTGCAAGGAACAAAATTGTCTGAAATACAGTGGCCTCTAAGGAGCTGGATCTTAATGATCATTTATAAGGAGTCCCCACAAACTGCTTTAACAGTATTTTAATTTAATGCACTTAGTGCTTTCATAGTTATTGTAAGCAAAGAGAGGTTTTATGACCCAACTGAATGTGCACTAGGATCTATATTACTGACACTTAGAATATAGGAAACTTGATACCTTTCTTCAGAGGGCAGCCCTGCTAGGCACACATCTAAGCTGTATACAAATAGGCCTCCTGAGTGTCCTATGTGAGCTGATTAAGAACAGCCCACTCTCGGTAGAGTCCTCTAAACAGAGTAGAAAAAAAATCTTCACACAAAACTGAGTTTTTTGGTTCTTTTCTCATCTTGCTTCAGATGGAGCAATGTCACTTGGTCTGGAATAGGGGAGTAGGCTCACGCTTTATCTGTCCTGGAAGGATCTGCCAAGGTCCTGACAAGGTCCTGATCAAGCCAAGTCCCTGACAGAATTAAACTTGGC
>NW_010331252.1:5464-6050 GCF_000700745.2 Antrostomus carolinensis | reverse complement strand
CATCCTGCTGTCACCTCAAGTGTCCCCAGTGTCACCCCAGGGCCACCCGGAACCACTTCTGATGGCACTTCAGCAACTTCTGATGGCATCTCAGCGGCCTCTGAGGGCACCTTGAGGTCCTTCAACGCCATCCTGAAGTCTCCTGGTGGTACCTCAGTGTCCCCTGGTGGCACCCTGATGTCCCCTGATGGCAACTTGGGGTCACCTGATGGCACCCACATCTCCAGTGCCACCCACGTCACACTTGATGACACACCGAGGTCACCTGATGGCACCCATGTCCAGCCTGATGCCACCTTGGTGTCCACCAATGGCACCCTGGGACCTGCTGGTGCCACCTTGGGGTGGCCAAACGGCACCTTGGGGTGGTCC
Source organism: Antrostomus carolinensis (assembly GCF_000700745.2). Classification (NCBI taxonomy): domain Eukaryota; kingdom Metazoa; phylum Chordata; class Aves; order Caprimulgiformes; family Caprimulgidae; genus Antrostomus; species Antrostomus carolinensis. The sequence continues at coordinate 5,678 of NW_010331252.1, read as the reverse complement.
GATGCCACCCTGGGGTCCTGCCGGCGCTATGTGGCCTCGTCCCCCACCAACGGCAGCACCGGTCCCCGGCCCACCGAGCCCTGTCACGACGGGTGGGACTACGACCTCAGCATCTACGTGGCCACCATCGTCAACGAGGTGAGGACACGGGGATGGAAGGGGGGAAGGTGACCACAGCATCCGTGTGGCCACCAACATCTCCAAGAGGATGGAG
>NW_010331252.1:5139-5350 GCF_000700745.2 Antrostomus carolinensis | reverse complement strand
GGAGATGGAGGGATGGAGATGGGACCATATGGAGATGGAGGGGTGGAGATGGAGCCATATGGGGTTGAGAGGTGGAGATGGAACCATAGGAGATGGAGAAGTGGAGATGGAACCATAGGAGATGGAGAGGTGGAGATGGAACCATATGGAGATGGAGAGGTGGAGATGGAGCCATATGGAGATGGAGAGGTGGAGATGGGACCATATAGAG
>NW_010331252.1:0-4893 GCF_000700745.2 Antrostomus carolinensis | reverse complement strand
ACCATATGGAGATGGAGGGATGGAGATGGGACCATATGGAGATGGAGGGGTGGAGATGGATCTATAGGAGATGGAGGGGTGGAGATGGAGCCATATGGGGTTGAGATGTGGAGATGGAGGGATGGAGATGGAACCATATGGAGGTGGAACCATATGGAGATGGAGGGGTGGAGATGGAGCCATATGGGGTTGAGGTGTGGAGATGGAGCCACAGGAGATGGAGGGATGGAGATGGAGCCACATGGGGTGGAGATGGAGCCGTAGGGGGGAAGCTGGGGCAATAGGGACAACGCAAGATGGAGGTGGTGGAATGGGTGGATGGATGGAGAGGAGAACAGAGGAAGGACTGATGGGTGGAAGGAGAAGACAACTCATCCTCAGCTCATCCCTGTCCCCATAGTGGGACCTCGTCTGCAGCTACCGGCAGCTCCGGCAGATGGCCCAGTCCATCTACATGGCTGGAGTCCTGGTGGGCGCCCTGGTCCTTGGTGGCCTCTCGGACAAGTAAGGACAGAAGAGACCCATCCCCATGGGACATGGGACCTTCACCCGGTGGCACCCAGTGACTCCCAGTGTCTCCCCGTTGCAGGTTTGGGCGCAAGGCCATGTTGATGTGGTCCTACCTGCAGTTGGGGGTGATGGGGACCTGCACGGCCTTCGCCCCCAACTACGCGTCCTACTGCGTCTTCCGCTTCGCCGGTGGCATGGCCCTCTCCGGCTTCGGCCTCAGCATCGCCTGCCTGGGTGAGGGGACAAGGGGACCATGGGGACACGGGTGGGGACAACCCAATGGGTTAGGGATGTTCCAATGGCCATGGATGTGGACATCACCATGGCCATGGAGAAGAACATCGCCATGGCCATGGATGGAGATGACCCAATGGCCATGGATGTTCCAATGGCCATAGAGAAGAACATTGCCATGGCCATGGAGAAGAACATTGCCATGGCCATAGATGGAGATAACCCAATGGCCATGGATGTCCCAGTGGCCATAGATGTGGCCATCACCATGGCGAAGAACATTGCCATGGCCATGGATGTTCCAAGGGCCATGGATGTGGACATCACCATGGCCATAGATGGAGATGACCCAATGGCCATGGATCTCCCAGTGGCCATAGATGTGGCTATCAGATGAGATCATCATGGCCATGGAGAGGAACATTATCATGGCCATAGATGGAGATGACCCAATGGCCATGGATATGGACATCACCATGGCCATGGAGAAGAACATTGCCATGGCCATAGATGGAGATAACCCAATGGCCATGGATGTCCCAGTGGCCATAGATGTGGCCATCACCATGGCGAAGAACATTGCCATGGCCATGGATGTTCCAAGGGCCATGGATGTGGACATCACCATGGCCATAGATGGAGATGACCCAATGGCCATGGATCTCCCAGTGGCCATAGATGTGGCTATCAGATGAGATCATCATGGCCATGGAGAGGAACATTATCATGGCCATAGATGGAGATGACCCAATGGCCATGGATCTCCCAGTGGCCATAGATGTGGCTATCAGATGAGATCATCATGGCCATGGAGAGGAACATTATCATGGCCATAGATGGAGATGACCCAATGGCCATGGATCTCCCAGTGGCCATAGATGTGGCTATCAGATGAGATCATCATGGCCATGGAGAGGAACATTATCATGGCCATAGATGGAGATGACCCAATGGCCATGGATCTCCCAGTGGCCATAGATGTGGCTATCAGATGAGATCATCATGGCCATGGAGAGGAACATTATCATGGCCATAGATGGAGATGACCCAATGGCCATGGATATGGACATCACCATGGCCATGGAGAAGAACATTGCCATGGCCATAGATGGAGATAACCCAATGGCCATGGATGTCCCAGTGGCCATAGATGTGGCCATCACCATGGCAAAGAACATTGCAATGCCCATGGATGTTCCAATGGCCATGGATGTGGACATCACCATGGCCATGGAGAGGAACATTGCCATGGCCATGGATGTGGATGCCCCCAAGGGCCGTGGTGAACATCAAGTCAGCCATGTCCCCATGGTCTCTTGCAGTGGTGGAGTGGATCCCCACCCCCTACCGCGCCATCACCGTGGCCATCACCGGCTTCGCCTACACCCTGGGTCAGATCCTCCTGGCTGGCGTGGCCTACGCCGTCCCCCACTGGCGCTGGCTCCAGCTCACCGTCTCTCTGCCCTTCTTTGTCTTCCTCCTCTACTCCTGGTAGGACACGTGGGTGAAGAAGAAGACCATGGGGACATGTGGAGCTCTCTCCGTGCCTCAGTTTCCCTCTGGTTGACTGCAGGTGGTTGGCCGAGTCTGCTCGTTGGTTGGTGCTTTCGGGGAAGGCCGAGAGGGCTGTGAAGGTCCTACAGAGGGTGGCCAGGATTAACAAGAGGAAGGAGGAAGGGGAGAAGATCACGGTGGAGGTATGGTGGCCCCATGGTGGGAGGTGGGACTTGGGTTCCCACCTCCATCCATCACCAAACCTCTCCCATTTCTCCCTCTCTCAGAATCTGAAGTCCAACATGAAGGAGGAGTTGGCTGGTTTGAAGTCCTCCTACACCATCTCCGACCTGGTCCGGACCCCGGTCATCCGTCACATCTTCTTCTGCCTCTCCATCGTCTGGTGGGACTGGGCTGGGGAAGTCTGGTGGGGCTGAGGGAGAGGAGAGGAGAGAGGGATGAGTGAGGGGGTGGAGGGATGGGAAGGTGGGTGGAGAGTTGGAGAGATGGCTGGAAGGTGGGATGGATGGAAGAAGGATGGTTGGATGGATGTTTGGCTGGATGGACAGATGGTTGGATGGTTTGTTGGATGGACAGATGGATGGTTGGATAGATGTTTGGATGGTTAGTTGGATGGACAGATGGATGGTTAGAAAGATGGTTGGATAGATGTTTGGATGGTTGGATGGATGGACAGATGGACAGATGGATGGTTGGATGGTTGGTTGGATGGACAGATGGATGGTTGGATGGTTGGTTGGATGGACAGATGGATGGACAGATGGATGGCTGGATGGTTGGTTGGATGGACAGATGGATGGACAGGTGGATGGCTGGATGGTTGGTTGGATGGACAGATGGATGGACAGGTGGATGGCTGGATGGTTGGTTGGATGGACAGATGGATGGACAGATGGATGGCTGGATGGTTAGTTGGATGGACAGATGGATGGTTAGAAAGATGGTTGGATAGATGTTTGGATGGTTGGATGGATGGACAGATGGATGGACAGATGGATGGCTGGATGGTTAGTTGGATGGACAGATGGATGGTTAGAAAGATGGTTGGATAGATGTTTGGATGGTTGGATGGATGGACAGATGGACAGATGGATGGTTGGATGGTTGGTTGGATGGACAGATGGATGGACAGATGGATGGTTGGATGGTTGGTTGGACGGACAGATGGATGGACAGGTGGTTGGAGAGCTGGTCAGAAGGACAGCTGGATGACTGGAAAGATGGCCAGCTGGACACTCAGAGAATCCAACCATCCAACTGCACCACAGCCCTCTTCTCCTCCCCCTGAGGTCCCTGCCCTGTCCCATGCCATGGTGACATCCCAGGGAGGTCACATCACCTCAAGGTCCACGCCGTTCTCTCCTCTTCTCCAGGTTCTCCATCAGTTTCTCCTACTACGGCCTGGCCATGGATCTGCAGAACTTTGGTGTCAGCATTTACCTCATCCAGGTGATTTTTGGTGCCGTTGACTTCCCGGCCAAAGTGGTGGTGACCATCTCCTTGAGCTACATCGGCCGGCGGGTGTCACTCATGGTGGCCCTCTTCTTGGCAGGGCTGGTCATCATTGCCAACATCTTTGTCTCCACAGGTAGGTGTGATGGGGTGATGGGGAGGTCTTCTTCACCCTCATCCAGCCACCCATGTCCCCACCAATCCTTCACACAACTCTTCATCCATCCCTCCCTTCTCCAGCCATTGAATGATGGATCTACCCACCTCCCCATCCATCCATCCATCCCACCACCCACCTCTCCATCCATCCATCCACCCATCCCACCACCCACCTCTCCATCCATCCCCACACTTCCCCACAGTATGGTTGAGGTTGGAAGGGACCTCTGGGGGTCATCTGGTCCAACCCTCCTTCTCAAGCAGGGTCACCTAGAGCTGGTGACCCAAGATGATGTCCAGATGGATAAGTAGGTGGTGAGATGATGAGTCACCATCCTTCATGATGTTTAAAAACCATCTGTCCAACCATCCAGGTCTCCAACCACCCAACCATGTCTCCAAATCCACATCTCCAACCACCCATCCACATCTCCAGCCACCCATCCACATCTCCAACCACCCATCCATGTCTCCAACATCTCCAACCACCCATCCACATCTCCAACCACCCATCCACATCTCCAACCACCCATCCAATGATCCACTTGTCCATCCCTACATTCTCCCTTCTTTCTCCATCCCACCATCACCCCATCGTTGAGGTGCCTCCACCCCAAACCCATTGTCCACCTGGTCCCTCTCTCCACCCCAGAGCTCCAGACGGTGCGCACGGCGTTGGCCGTCATCGGCAAGGGTTGTCTCTCTGCCTCCTTCAACTGCGTCTTCCTCTACACCACCGAGCTCTACCCCACCCCCATCAGGTAAAACCCCGTCCCCGTGACCCCACCACGGGGCAGGTCCCACCCCTGACACCACCAAGGTGGGTCCTCACCCCACGTTGACCACCCCGTGGCACCGGCAGGCAGACCGGGTTGGGTTTTGGTAGCACCATGGCCCGAGTAGGTGGCATCGTGGCGCCGTTGGTGAAGATGATGGATGAGTACTACCCCTTCCTGCCCCCCGCGGTCTATGGGGTGGCCCCCGTGGTGGCAGCCATGGCGGCCGGGGTCCTCCCCGAGACCC
>NW_010331251.1:816-1088 GCF_000700745.2 Antrostomus carolinensis | reverse complement strand
AGCCCTACTCTCAATGCCCTCCACCCCCCAGCCTGTATTGATACATTGCCCCAACCCAAGTGCAGGATCTTGCATTTGGCCTTATTCAATCACAGAATCACAGAACCTCCTGAGGTTCACACAGGCCTACTTCTTAAGCTTGTCAGGGTCCCTCTGGATAGCATCCTGTCCCTCAGGCATGTCAACCCCCCATTCAGCTTGGTAGCATCTGCAAACTTGCTGAGGGAGCACTCGATTCCCACTGTCTATGACATTGATGAAGATATTAAACA
>NW_010331251.1:0-361 GCF_000700745.2 Antrostomus carolinensis | reverse complement strand
GCCTCCAAGGACTTCACATGACTGCCAGTACTTTTCAAATATGATGGAGAGTGGCTTGGCAACTGCATCAGCCAATTCCCTCAAGACTCTGAGATGCATCTCGTTGGATCCCATGGACTTATGTATGTTCAGGTTCTTCAGGTTGTCACGAACCTGCACCTCTCTTACATTGGGAGGGATTTTGCTCCTGTAGTCCCTGCCTTTCAGTCCATGCACTTGAGAGGTGTGGGAAGAGAGCTTGCCAGAGCAGACTGAGGCAAAAAAGTGGTTGTGTACCTCAGCCTTCTCATCACCTGTTGTTACTAGTTTGCCACTTTTGCTCATGAGGGAGGGTACACTTTCTTTGACTTTCCTTTTCTGG
>NW_010331250.1:19248-33491 GCF_000700745.2 Antrostomus carolinensis | reverse complement strand
GATTCACTTGTCCCCTCTGGCCGCGTCCGCGGTTGTTTATTTCTTATTTGAAAACGATCGCTGCTATTGTACAGTTTTTACAGTTGGGGGGATTTTTTCCTGGCTGCGCAAGCACAAGCTTTAGTGAAAAGTTGGAGCTGGTAATGCTTTAATCTGGGCCCTGTTTAGGTCTTGTGACCTGGTGGGGGATGAACTGCCGTGCTGAGCACGGATGACGGTGTTGCAAAGGCTTCATATCTAGATAAGGTCATAGAATATCTACTTAGCTATTGTCGCAGGAGAGACTAGATAATGCTGAAGGGGAACTAAGATGTACAGTTTCTTTCTGTACTGTTCTGAGGGGATGATTTGCAATTTTAAAAAGATTTATTTATATGCTTCAAACAGTAGCTTCTTATATAAATATATATTTTTTTTTAACCTATGTACCTTCAAACTAAAGTACATGATGTCTCTTCCAACTTAAATGAGTTTGTTTCTCTGTTATCAGTACTTTTAATTAAAGAACTGTTGTTTTGGACTTTGCATAGTTTTGGGCTATATGCGAGGAGCGAGCAACTCGGTTTAAGTTGTGTAAGAAAATGTGTCTCACTGGTTTCTCTTTTGGCTAGCCTTGTAGTTCCATGCTGTCTTGAGAAGTTCCTGGTTTCTCATTCGTCCCTTCAGTTCTGTCTGTTTATAAATTTATCATTTTAGACCTCAAGACAGTGCTGCTGCTGAGGTCAGATTATCCTGCATCTCCAGTCCAGATAACTGCAGCAAAGGAAGCTGAAAACATGTTAGATTTTTTTCCTTCTATAAAACTTTTGAAGTAGTGTAGCTCAAAAGGGTTTTAAGATTAATATACTCCACAAAAGTGAAATTCCTACATGCTTTTAGGCAGATTACCATTAGAGCTAGGTGAAACCTGCTGCTGGTATATGTCTGCTGAAAAAAGCCTGTTCAGCAGAATTAACATATACTTTCCATTAATGTAGCTGTGTTAACTAGGGGAGGGAGGGAAGCAAAAATAGGTTTTGAAAGTGGGAACTTCCTTTTTGTGCTTGACTCTTTGGTATTTCTAAAGAATAGTTTGACCTTGAACTATTTTCTCATTTCCTTTGTTATTAAGAATTTGACTATGTATACCAGCCATGCTATGCAAATAAGTAAGTTGAGCAATAGTAGCTGACTGTTATGCATTGAAGCTAGGACTGGCTGCTGGCTATGTCTTTTATGGCTCTTTGCTTATTAGCAGTTGTGGAGTGTCTGTGGAGCGTCTGTATACTTTACCTTTTATTGTTACAAAATGGGGTAATGATTATTTGCCAAGTTCTGTGAGAGAAGCCAGTAGCTATATAACAGTGATGGTATTTTTAAGCAGTTTTAATGCGTTGGGCTGATGAAAACACTCTTGTCGGGCACTGTAAGTTTTCTAGTTGTATTCCTAAACAACTAAGGTTGAGTGAATGTTAATTTTGTAATTTTTATCAGCTTTTTACTACTATTTAAGGAGATGCTTCACTTGAAATGTGAAATATTTAGTGTATATGTATGTAATTCCTCAGTCTTCCAGACTCTTTAAGTCACTGTATTTCTTAGGCCTTTTAGATAGTTAGAACATGAAATTTAGCAAATTACAGAGGAGTAAGATCTTAAATGATCTACTGTATAAATATTATGCCCTTATTTTCACTGTTCCTAAGTTGATTTAATGACCTCTATCAACAGTTGAAGAGTTGCTTCTATCTGTATTTCCCATGGTGGCATTCAGAACCTATCTGCTAGAAACCCGTGTCTCTTAAGCACTCTATCTCCATTTCCCTTTATTAAGTGACACTTCTGTTGAGACAATTATCCCTGTGGGATTAATTCCTTCTCCTTAATCTTTTAATGGAGTGGGGTGAGGATGTAACTCCCTTAACAGTGCTGACTGCAATATTCTTTCAAATGCTTTGCTGACTTGTTACAGCAGCATATGCCAGGTTATTCTGCTTTCTCACTTGCAAAAATTACTCAAATTGTCTTCTAAGAAACTAAATGTAGTAGTTTAGTAAGTAAATATTTTCACGGTGCTGCTAGAGTAGGAGAACTTTTGTTTTGCTGTGTAAAATAAGCCTCAATTCTACAGTAACTCATTCTTACTAAAGGATGTGTAGTAATCTACTTATCTGTCATAATTTTAATAATTAGATAGTAGACAACAGAAGAGGTAACAGAATGTGGAATTTTTAAATGTCTTTCAGTATTTCTTTTGGAGATTAGAGGAAGGTGTCTCCCTTAACTAAACTTATTAGATAGTGACATCTCCCATGGTTTTCAGGCCATAGGCTGATGATTAATAACAACAACAACAACTAGAATGTTCTCGTAGACGTAACTACTGAGAAACAGCTAGTTCAAATGAAAACTCTGACAAGTCAGAAAAGTTCTTATGTATAGTGTGGATTGTTACAAACTTGAGTAATGAAGTGTTCTGGGGAAAAAACCCATAAACAAACCACATTTCTGGTGGGTTTTTTTTTTTTCTTTTTTGAGTTTTTTTAAAAATCAAATATTATGTGTATGAAGGAATCCTTACTTCTACCAAAAAGTTCTTGTGATATTTCTAAATTATCTAGTTCAGGCATTGTGAAAGCATAGATGTAAAAGTGGGAAACTGACCCAAGTCCTCTGTATAAGCTAAGACACTTCAGTACACGTTTGCATTGAGTTTTGTTCTGTTGTTGGGTTTTTTGGGTGTTTTTTTCCCTTTAACACTTAACTTTGATCTGTGGTGATCAGGTAGATCAAAGGGTAAGGCAGTCCTGAAAGAGGTGGATTGCTAGTACAGGTAAGGAGACCTCTCACAGGGTCATAAACTAAAGGATTCCATTTCTTATAAAGTTACCTGTGCAACTCTGTGGATATCATCGTTTTTAGCTTTACCCTAAACAACTCTACAGGAAAAGTGATTACAATATCTATCAGAGAGGGATAACCAGTGTAATGGCTTTACCACCTGCCCAATATGCTTTCTGCAAGTCATTGCTGGTGTGGGGAAATTCACAATTGGTTTCTGATGATTTCATCACTTCGAGAGATTTAGATCAACTAATTCAGATCCTGTCAGCTGGTGCTCCTGCACTGGCAAAGGGTGTCCAGGATCTGCCACATTATCAGTAGAAACTTCCTTAAGTAACTATTGAGAAAAGATTCAGCATGTGCTCTATATCCAAACAACTGTTAATCAGTCACGAGCTTTCATACGTGTGCACCGAAGAAGTAGTTACAAATTTCAGATCCATAATTTGGATCTGAAAGGGAATGTATTGTTGGGAAAACAGTAATATTAAACCATAACTTGAATGGTCTACAAAAGCTATGCAAAGCTTATAGTTAAGTTTTCCTTTGAGAGCAATGAGGGTCAAAGGGAACAGTTTTTAGGACTGAAATAAGATTACTGTGCAGAATTCACCTACCCAGGATGATCCAGCTGATGGCCAACTGTGTCCTCCTAGTCAGCAGATATTCCTGTTGTGCTTCATTCTAGACAAATGCAGGGGCATGAGTTGCTACTGAGGTATTGGAGGGTGTAGGAAAAAGTATTTGTGGGAGGGGATGGGAGTGTTGAAGAGGAAGGGCAGCGTGCTTTGCTGCAGCTGCTGTCACATCTGCCTTTGCTCAGTGATGATAACAACACAGCTTTTCTCTTGGCTTCTCGGGGAGGGGCAGGCATGAATTTGCTCCCTAAGCCTGTCTGGTCCCCATTGTACTAAATTTTATATTGTAAGCTTCAAAAAACACCAGATCTTCAGAGTTTTTTGGGTTATGTTTAATCATGCTACTTTTCTTAGCAAAAATATTTTAATATATTAAGTATTTGAAGAAGAGCTGTGTAAATATTGTAGATTCTTCAGAGCACTTACTTGTCTTGCACATTTTACTCTTGTGAATCTTATTTCATATGTATTTGATTTAAAGCTGAAGTGGGTTGGAGCTCCTGAAAGGAAATTTCATAGTAAAACTTAAAAGGAAAGAAGGGGTCTCTGCCCCAAGATTTCTGTTGAGGTCTACCAGAAAATTTGATCCTGGGCTTGAGGGCAGTTGAGCAGTAAAAGATTAACATGACCTAGCCACTGAAATTTTGGCTACTTTACAGAAGGCTATCAAATTGCCTTAGGCCACCATTGCATTAGGTGTGTAAAAAATACAGAAGAATAAATTGGAGAACATAACACTTCTTCCTTAACCACAGCTGAAGTATGCAGTGAGACAGGCAGTGGACCACCATATAGAATGACTGTAGTGCAAAAAGGCAGCTGGATAATATTAGTCAGTGTGATAATGTGGTCATCAGTCTTCAGCGTCCCAGTTGTTCAAGGGGGTTGGATGCTTTTGTGTGCATGTCATGGGAAGGAAAGTTTTAAGACCCCAGAGAATTCGTTTGCTGTTAGCATCTGCAAAACTCCTCCCAGATGGGGGAGACTGTGAATGGTCTTGTTTGAAATAAATGGATTGATGGAACTAGACATGGAAGTTGCATGTGAAGGGCAGAGATGGGGACTGGGGGACTTTTAAAGGGAGAACAAGTAATTATTGGAATATAGCTGTAGGTGATAGAAGTGTCTGCTGTACCCCTTTATCAGCAGAGCACTGAAGAATGTCCATTCAAGTCCTGTTAATAAGTGTGTAAACACATACTTTGTTGAATTAAGGCAGTAATGTTTAGAAGTCTCACCTGAAAGTGGCAGAAGCTTGATTACTTTAAAGGGATTCGTGTACTTCACTATTACATAGGCCTGAACCCTAGTAGTATTCTTTCTGATACTGTTTAATTACAGCTAACATAGTTATTTGTTAATTTGTGATTTAGAACACCTTATTTTTAACCAAATTGTGCATATATCACAGAGTCAAAAAAACCCCCCCTAGCATAGAAAGGTGTATCTCGTCTGAGGGTGAGGAAGGAAAAATGGAAGAGATGCTTTAGAAACACTAAATTACTAATCCCTTGAGTCCATAAAACCGTGATTACAACAAGCTTATCTAAACAGAAAATCCTCTTAAACTTTATTGTACGGCTTACATGCTTGTTTTGGGGAAAAATAAATGCAGTGAAGTTTGTGAATGTGTAAGGATATTTTTTCTTTAATAATTCAATATCCAGATCCACCTTAGAGAATGCTGTAGCCTAGCTGCCACTTCAGTATCTATTGGTGGTTAAAAGTACTTGGTGTAATCATAAAAAGCCCAGTTGTATTTAAAAATGAGCCCTCAATAACAATGCTGCATAGACTTGGAAAGGGATTAATGTTGCTGGGTTAATCTCAGATATCACTAAAAAAAAAGTGATTTGGATGTGATGATGCGACTTGATCTGAAGAGCAGGAGGTTCTCTAAGTTTAGCTTTAACAAACAAAACCCCATACTCATGTAAACCTTTGACTATGGATTGGTATTTTCTGTAGAGAATATAAAGAGATCTTTCACTTCCTTTGAACAGGTTGTTGTCTGTTAGGATTATGTTTTATGAGCTAACTGATTCTGTGTAATGTTTTCATTAACTAGTCATGGAAATTATAAATTTTAGTTGCAAGTGTGCTCTAATTCATCACTGTTCTTTGCGCTGCATTTTTTCAGAAGGGACATGGAAAAGGTTAAAAAGAAAATATGTCCCTTCCCACAGTGAAATGTGTTTCTAGGACTTGCTACCATGCAAAGTTTGAACTTTTATTATGAGTTTGAGGGAAAATTTTCGTGAAACTAGAATTTCTATAGTCTGTTAGGAGAATAGATGCTGAAATTTGCTATCGCTTTAGAACATTATTGCTTTAGAACACCTAGACATTTTTCTACTTAATTGTTCTTCTTTCTATGTTGTACCTTCTTTGCCTAGCACCGTTTAATCTAAAGGAATAAAGTAGTTTAAGAGATTAACTGCAGTGTAGGTTTATTAAACTCTCCCATTCCATCTTCTTTTCCCAGAACTCTTCCAGATTGACTAAGGGGGGAAAAAGCAACTATGAAACCTGATTTGAACTGTGGGATGTGGTTGAAACATTGGAAAGACTGTTTTGACTTCTGTTACAGCAGATTCTGATAACTAGAGCTGCCTGAGTTTCTGTCTTCCGTAGGTGAACAGAAGTGCATTCTTATTGTTTCAACTTAAATCAAGTGAGTTAAGGTACGATGACATATGTTCTCCTTTGAGGTTGAGCAGAGTTGTTCTGACATCTCCTTATCAAATCCCTGTCTTTACGACAGTTTAGTGTGTGTGTTTTCAGCCTTGCATGTAAAACTAGCTGCATGAATCAGAGCAGCTGGGTGGGATTTTGACGAGCACACTCTGGAAAAGCATCTAGTGTGACCATCTCCTTTTGCTTATGTAAGAACAGTGTGATCACATGTCCACAGCAAAAATGTGTGCAGTTCCTTATTTGGTCATGCGTTAATAACCTTCATCTTGTTTGAGTAAACCAGCAATTAATACCAATACAGTTTAGCCAAGTTACTTTTCCAAGTGGATTTATTTGTTTTGCAGTTCCTCTTTTCCTCAAGTCTGAGAAAGTAGTTTTATTTTCTGCTGGGAACTGTATTAATTTCTGTTATTATTACAGGGCAAAAAAATAACCAAGTAGTGTAGACAGAGATTGTGCGGACCTACTCTTCCCCCTTCTCCCTCTTACATGTGACCCATAACTATGATTAGTGTCATGCTTATTCAGTTTTTTCTCTCAGCTGTTTCGTTTACTGATAGCTTTTTAACTATGCCAGAAAAAAAAAATGTAATACTTTTGCAAGAAGAAAAAATGACTTGCAGACATGACTTCTGTCTGTTCCTTAATTATGGAACATGACTAAAGTAGTGGTACAACTCTAGATGAGCCTATTGGTCTTCATTATGAAGCCACAGAGTATCTTCTCTGTTAGGAAAATATTTCTATAGTGTGTTATGTGCCAGTAATGAATGTTTGAAACTGGTAGTGTGTTGGGTTAAATAGAATGAATCCAAATACTTAAGTGATAGGCTGAGAATCATTGGAAAGAAAGACATCAGGCTCAGATCAGGTCACATCCGAGTCATGCCAGTGCCAGCTTCCCAGAGATTTATAGCAATAGCTAACCTGTAAGGACTATCTTTGTTCTACAGGTGCCCTGAATTCTCTGCTTCTGCCTCTTTCCTGAAACACCAGGTTGTTAATTATATTGTTTGGTGGAAGAAACCCCTTAGGATTCCTTTACTGTAAATCAATTAATTGCTACCATAGTTAAGGTAAACACTGATGAATTGTTATAGGTGGTAGATACCCTCCCTTTTCTACAGGTGAAAGGCTAAAAGCTGTTGTATGCTACTTCTATTGAAAGAGATATTAAATGAAACAGTCTGCTCATCCAAATGTTTCCTGGGTGATAAGGTAGTTGTGATAACTAACTTGATGTAGGATATTGAAATAAATGCATTTAAAATGCCTTTAAAAAATATTTTTCCATTCCAGTTTCCTGAAGGAAAGTCAGCAAGGGATATTGTGGAAACTGGCACTATTTTTCCATTGTCCCTTTCCTGTTAATCAGTACATAGCACTACTGTTAGGTCACAGGAGTTCTACCCCAGGATTCATTTGGTGGAAGAACTGGTAGAGAGCCAGTCATGGTTCCCAGGGTCTGGGCTGGCTGGCCTTGTGTCCAGTCTCAGCTAGCCCAGAGCAAATGTTGCTTTGCTTTGTGCCAGCTGGCCCTGGTCCCTGGGGTGGAGAATGCTGGGCTGCAGAAGGAGTAGCATATGAGCTGGCTATTCTCTCTCTCTACTTGTAGGGAGATTTCTGCCCTTTCTGTGTTGCAAGAGTGGGGCTGAATCCATCCAGTGTTAATGTAAAATTAAGCCTCACTTTTTTTGAAAATGGTAATACTAGAAACATCTTTACAAGTGTTACTAAATACCTGTTTTTAAAAAGTCTGTTTATTGTAAGCAACACCTCTCTTTATTTCACTTAGATGGAAAACAATACAGATACGCTTAATATTCATTGCTTGTTTTCCAAGATTTTTATAATAAACTGATCTGCAAGTAGAGAAATGAGGGTAGAGGTCTACACATCCTTTCATTTTTTAATTTATTTTTTAATGTGAGTGAATTGTCTGAGGGCCCACTGGCAACTGGTACTTTGTTTTATAGGAACAGATGGACAGGTTGCCAGAGAGAAAGAGGAGGCAGCATGGTTGCCAGTGCTACCCTGGATTGTAATTTCAATTATAAGTAACACACCTCTAGTGTATGTATGCTTAAAAAAAAAAAAAAAAAAAAAGAAAACCCCCCCCCAAAAAAAAACCCAACCCAAAACAAAAACCCAACAAAACAAAATTGAAAGAGATAAGCCTGGCTGGTACAGCGTGATAAATGCACAATTAAGTCTAGCTCTTTACTTACATATGGGCTGTTTCACAATAGAATTCCTGGAGTCTTGGATAAATTCCTGAGTGATAGCAGTCAGAGCCAAAAGTAGTTAGGACAAAAATTCAGGCTAATTATATGTAAAATTGAAAGGAAGAACTTTTACTTCTATATTTTTCTCTTTCTTTGCCCCAAACTGATAACTTAGTGGTAAATTGTGCAAAACTTGTCAAAACAGAACATTTTCTTGGAGGAAACAGAACTTCAGCTTCCTTATGAATTTGGGTTTTTTTGGTAACAACAGTGAGGAGGTATTTCTCCTTACCAACACAGTACACTTTTCTATATAGATGCTTACAAAAGTATATATGGCAACAATGTCATTAACTACTTGAAGTTTGTAATAGTGACTGTGGTAAATAGGCGTAGTCAGTAACATGAGGGAACCTGTTAAAAGTTTTGCATAATTGGCATTTTTCCTGGTTGACCAATCACCTTGAAGAGTCCTTTTACAGAAATTTATGTGGGTGGGAATTGAAATGATCACTGAATCTAAGTAAGGAATTGAGAAGCACTTGTGAAATCTGTTCTTTCAGAAGAGAGAAGCCTTAATCTGTAGATGAAAATATTTTGTGTGTGTCTTGTTTTGTGACCATACTTCTGGATGTTTCCTTTTGTTTTTCTATATGCAGTCTGGTACTTGACTGAAGCATTTAATCACACTGTTAGTTCTGTTTTCATCGATGCAATACGTCATAGGAGTAGCTATGTTCTAAGTAACTCAGTTCTTAGCTGAGTCCTAAGAACTTTGTCTACTTGCAAGATATTCATTCCCTCTCGGAGGTGGAAGGTTAAATTTGGAAAATTCTTCCAAGTGTATTTTTGTTCTTCAGCTGTAGTAGAGATTGTGACTTAGTAGACAGGAATCAGGTATGAGAAAGCAATTCTTAATGACATAAGTTTGCTATGTTGTGATGAAGGATCAGTGTGCATGTGTGAGTAGTGTCCTAGTCGTGTTTTTGGAGGTAGTTGTAACCATGTTTAATATAATAGCTACTTCAGAATTAGATCAGTTTATTTTCTTTTTCTAGTATTGCATGTACTTCTATGTAAGTTATAATATATATATATAGTGGGAATAATAATTTCCTGAAGAGAAGAACCCAACCTTAGAGCTTAATATATAATAAATTATAGTAAGTTTTAGTGTGAAAACATGATGGATGCTTTCAGTTGTGCTTAGCATTTCTAGCTTTTGGTCTATTGTTACAAAAGCAACAGGAAAAATAAAATTAATTTAAAAATTGCTAACAGTGCCTGCTGTCTTGTCACGTAGATTTTCCAGATAAAGTTGAAGGCTACATGAATCACAGACCTAAAAATTAATTTTGAAAGTTCAGAAGTGGTAACAGTATACTTCTGGGTGATAGCAGTATGCGTTTTGAGATTTAACATTTGAACTTGAGCTGTGAATTCTTGTCCACTCTGGAATGTATATTTAAAGTAAGCTTTCCCACAGAAGACCTTAAAAACATGTCCTTTGGCCTGTTGGCAGGAGCATAACTTCATATATATTCCAGTAATAATATAAAGATTTTGAAGCAGATACTGCCAATATAAAATAGAAAATACTTTTGTTGCTGCTAGGGCTGGTATAACTTAAATACAATGAATTGAATTGTTTTGGATAACTTTGTATTCTGCAATTTTGTTTAATATCTCTTCTTGAACCAAAAATAATCATACTGGATCTTTCTGGACAATACTATTGACTTTTAAATATAGAAAGTATAGTAGGCATGTGTCCTATGAAGTACGACTTGACAATGACTTAGATATCTCTCTAATGGAAGCCAGATATTTTTGTAAAGCATGACTATACCTATCCCACTATATTTCTTCTTTTTTATCTGTGAGGAAATCAAAACTCAACATGTCTTTTTAATGTAAGCTTCAATTGTCAGTGAATTGCATTAAATTGCACTGTTGGATGTGCCTCAGGAAAGAAATTATAATGTATGTCATACGCAAGGTGGTTAATACTTTAAGGTGCATTTCAATTTGAGTGGTTTTTTACAAGTGGAGTCTCTCAAAGACACAGCCTATGCAGTATGAAAATATAAAATAAGAGTACCAGTTACTCAGGTATGCTATTTAACAAAGTTAACATAACTGTTGTAACTTCATAATTCTATTAATTTTTTAATTAAGTTTTTGTGGTATTCCGCTTTCTTGTATGGTTATTTATTTAGATGTAAAATCAGCCTCAATCTTTATGCACAATGAACTTATAACTTCCGTCATGGTAGTAGCATGTTTCTGCAGAGAACTGAAGTAAAAAATTGATAAATTTGGATAGTTACTTAGGTATGAAGTATGTGTCTAAATGAAGCTTTTCTTTTAGGGCCATTGACTGATTAGAAAGAACTGTTTCGCTCTGCAGGTTTCACTTGCATTTTCTGTTTCACATATATATATATATATATATGTAATTCAACTATATTTGAATATAGTTGCTTCTATTGTAAACTCTATTATTTCTGTATATGAGACCAGCTACTGAATATTTTTGCAGTGAAACACTGTTTAGTGAATTATTTAATGGGATTTGCATGTACAAGGTCTTATTCACAGTCCAAATGTATAAATGTAGCTCAGTCAACAACTACATACAGTTAAAGATGGTGTGGAGAAAAGTAAGTGTCAGAATTATTTCCTCTGGGAAAATAATGAGTGATCTTATAGGAAATTTTACTATTGTATATGGATGTGCTTTCTTCAAACCATTGTAGACAAATGTCAGTTTATTCCATTCATTAATGTAAGTTGCAGATACTGTGATACTTGATTGTGAAAGAGGTTTTTCTTGGGAGGGATTTGGCTCCTCTGCCTCGACATTTACGTGCACATGTGTATTTATAGTTGTGATCTGTCTGGAATTTGCCTTTGTGGTTTTGTTTGCTCTTTAACTTGTTCTGTGATCTGGTCCTGCCTTTTTCAGTTTTGATTCTGAGGTTTAATAGTGAGGAATGGAGAAGAAGAAATGACTTAATTTAATGGAAATAAGGAACATTTTTATTCAACTTCAGATACTTTAGGAGATTACGACACTGTTCTGCTTAGAAGCTTTTCCTTAAAATAAGTTTATACTGGTGCTAATTTATGATTCATCCAGAATTTGAGTTCAGTGTAACTATTATTGTGCATGTTTCCTTGACTGTATCTTAATTTATTTCAGTTGTTCTTATGAAGGCATCTTTAAAGAAAGCAACTAATTAAAAGTTAATATTATCAATGCAACTATTCTAAGACCTAGAAGTGGTATCATCTTGCTCCCGCTGTTCTGCCAAACTCAGAATGTGTAGCACTTGTCTGTACGTATGTGAATTAAACTATGGTTGTTCAGAGAGAATAATGGGAAAGATATTTTAAAGCAACAGTTATTTCGGTGAAATACTAACTCAAGTGGAATGCTGACTATGAGTAGTCAAACTCAGTCTCAGAAGTGAAGGTGAACTGTTAAAGGCACAACTTTCAGTTTCCTAGTATATATTTCATAAACATTTTTAGATTAAAAAAGGAAGTCTTGTATTACAAAAGTTAATGACACTTTCTTGGTTTTGATCAAAGAATATAGAAAATCCTCTGTAGATAAGTGTGGGCAAGTTCTGTGTGATTTAAAAATTTTATTTAGTCTTCCTAAGAATGAATAAAATATTTTAATAAATTGTCTATTTAGCTTTTTAGCAAGTTGTTGCAGTTAAGACAGCGATTTCCCCCCCACCCTAGTCAACTTCAAAAAGCTTAAACTGAAATTCCCATTGTATATATTTGGTTTTTAATTTGGACTGTAACAAATAACACTGATGAAAGGAAATGCTAAACAAATACAGGATACTAACAGGATGCTAAGGGTACCCTAAAGTAGCTTATAAGAACAGGAAGACATGTCTGAGACTACCTAGTTTGCCAGAAAATTGGTTTACAGAATTGACTATAAGCAAAAGCTTCATAGATTCCAGTTGATACTACAGCGATGATAGCTTTTTTTCCTCTGTTTGCCTGAAATGGAATGCAGCTGTTGCATTTGAAGACTGTGTAAACAAAGAACTGATGATATAGATGGTTCATTGATTCAGTGTGGTGTATCAGTCAGAGAAATGTTAATGTGGTAGAATGAAGGTAGCTAATTGATGGTGAGTTTTTTATCTATTATGTTTTAGAGATGGCATCATAGCCAAGTGCGTTACCGGATTTGTATGTTTGAGAAGTTGCTTAGCACTCATTTGGGAGCACTCTAAATCAAAGTATTAGATTATGGCCTTACTAATTTTGTAGATATGTAGTTTAGTGGTTTGCTTCTGAGAGGCTTGAGTAAGTTGCAGGGTGCAGTACTGCTGGCTTGTCACAGCTGAGGCCAGCCTCGGCTACATGCGATCTATCGGGTTGTGGGCTGTTAATGTTCCCTACACAAATCAAATCACAGCAACCACCCCTCCTTTAAGTAAAAAGTAAAAGTCCAAATAGTGGGTGAGCACGTATCCCAGTATGTTGCAGTTAGAGCGGTGCAGGAGCAGGTGTGACTGCAGTGTAGGTGCCTCATGGGACTTGGATAAGTCATGCCCTTGAGGCCTTTCACCATCTTGGTCGCTCTCCTCTGGATGCACTATAATAGTTTGATGTCCTTTTACTGAGGCACCTGCAACTGCACACAGCGTTTGAGGTGGGGCTGCAGCAGTGCAGTGTAGAGTGGGACAACCACCTCCCCCAACCAGCCAGCTATGCTGTGCTTGATGCATCCCAGGACACGGTGGGCCCTTTTGGCTACCAGGGCACACTATTGACTCATGTTCAAGTTGCCATCAACCCAAACCCACAGATCTCTTTGCATGGGGTGGCTGTCCAGCCTCTGGTTCCTCGATTTGTACATATTGCCAGGATTGCCACGTCCCAGGTGGAGAATCCAGCACTCACTCTTTGTTAACTTTCATACAGTTGGTGATTGCCCAGCTCTGTAGCCTATCCGGTTCTCTCTGTAAGGCCTCTCTACCATATTGGAATCTTTTCAGTCTAGAAGAGTTTTTTAAATACTTCAATTTCTAGGTATATATTGTAAAGGGGAAGATAAGACTATAGCTGTAAAACTAAATATGTAGTTATTTTTTTTTCTTTTAAAAAAAGCTGTTTTGTTTTCTGTTTGTGCTTATTGGAAGGGAATGCATTGCCAGAAGTCCTTCTTGTGCAGAGTACATGAAGGATTTACTTTTCTTTTCTTTTGTTAATAACCTCAAAGAGGAATGTGGGATAAAAGAAGAAAATAAACAATAAAGAATTGCAAAGATTAGCTATTGAGAATTCTAAAAATCTAGCAGCTGTGATATATTATCTGTTATTGAAACTGCTCTAATGCTAGAAGACTGGAAGATGTGAAAACTTACCACACTTACCAGATGGATTTCACTATCCAAAGAAGTGCTGGTATGATTGGATGTACCCAGATGATCATTAGTGTGTTCGTCTTGTTGTGCAGTAGTGATTTCATTTTTTAAAAAAAAAAGTATTCACTAATTCCAAGAGAGAAATACCTCTCAATCTATTACAAATTGTTTAAAGAAGTCAGTAAGCATGTGAGAACTACAGCCTACTTGTATTTCAATAAGATCTCTGATTATATGATAAAAGGAAGGTCTTAGCATGGAAACCAGGAACATCCTTTCTGAAAGGAGGTGGTCCAGCTATCCCGTTAGCTCTTAGAAGATAGGAGATTAATTCTAACATGAAGACCTCATGGAAGGCAGGAAGCAGAAGTAATATAGTCATTGCTGTACTGTCAGAATCTTAAGTAATTTCATTTTTAGGGAATAACTTACCTAATTAGGATATAACTTGGCAC
>NW_010331250.1:18349-19220 GCF_000700745.2 Antrostomus carolinensis | reverse complement strand
GGAAAGGATGCCTGAACACTTACTCACTGTGATTGTCAGCAAAAGTCCCAGTGTGACTTTTTTTTTGTTGTTACCGGAATTTGTTCTGTAAGTTTTGACATTTGAGGGGAAGAAACTTTTGATTTAAGAAGACATCCTGACTATCGGGTCTTTTAATGAAACCTGGAAAATTACTTACTCTGCTTTACAAAATGTGGGGGAGGAAGGGAGTGTTAAGTCTTGCTAATTGCAGCTCCTTGAGTATTCTTTTGATATTTAAGAGAAGATGTAAATGTTTAATATAATATTAAATGCTTTTCGAAGGGGAAGATTTTTTTATACCTTGTTTTTTAAACTAGCTTATGCACCCTCTGCTGCTTCGACCAGAGGTTTTGAAAAACATTGCGACAAATACAGTCCTGAAACTAGTCTGAGCTATTGCTTTTCTGGCCAGTCTATTATATGACAACACAGTGACACAAATATCATGGGGTCCTTCTCAGAGACTCACTGATGGGGAATGCTTCAAGTGATGTAAGTTATGACCCAGCCAGAGGTTGCTCAAACCATGTCATGGCAGCACATCTGAGTATAATAACTCCTTGTACTGCTAGCTTTGCAAGAGAATTTAAGGCTGCTCTAAGTCTTACTCTGTCAATAATGATGAAATTATTTGCTGTTGTAGATCAGAGTTACTGTAACTGCTGGATTTGGATCATGATTGGTCGTATTTGCAACCATTTCTTGAGTGTGGTAAAGTTAAAATTGCTCACTAAAGCATGTGAGGAAAGTAGCTTCTTGGGGAGTGGTATTGTATTTTGCATTAAATCAGCTGAAGCCCTGCTTTAATTCAAGCTATTGCACCTGCTGCTTTTGGAATTCTATTGTAGGG
>NW_010331250.1:0-18286 GCF_000700745.2 Antrostomus carolinensis | reverse complement strand
GAAAATGCTGAATTTAGGACATGAGTCTACAAGAATTTATCTGAAATACTAATATGAAATTAACAAAAGCAGCTCTTTTTAAAGAAAGAGGAAAGGAGTGATTAGTAAAAGATGAGCTTTATTCTATGTATAGTTCAGCAATAGCTTTCTCCTTCAGCTAAAGATAATTCTGTAACCACGTGGCTCCCAGTGTTCCAAAAACACAAGTAAGTCCTGAGATACCTGGTGGCAAGGAGAGATGATTCCTTCTTTCAGTACCCTTTGGGCTCTGTTACATTTGGAATAATAACTACAGGTATGCAAAAGTTCTTGCTTTCTCAAATATTGTGGTGAAATCTCATCTTTGTACTCTTCCGTCTTCATCTTTCCTGCCCCTGTTCCACAGGGAATTTAAATAGAAAATAGTTAAGTAAATCTTGGATACATTGAGAGAATCTGTCCAATTCTAGTGCAGAAATTGGAAAAGAGATAAGATATGAGGAATAGGGAGATGACACGTGTTTAAAAAAAAAAAGTCTCAAATCTTTTTCTAGTACTCTCTGGTTAAGGAGAAATTTTCTGTCTTTTCTGATCATCCCCCTGTTAAGTCAGAATAGGTTCTGGAAAACAAATTCAAATATAATGTTCCCTGAATCAGAAAGTTAGTGTTTTCCACTTGAGTTTGTTGGTACCTTGGCTGCTATATGCTGCTTTGTATAAACTTTCTTATCATTAGAAGGGAGCCAATTGAGCCTAATTTTCTTCATACAGACATGTCTTCAGTCAGGTAACTTCTAGATATGACCAAAACCAGCATCTTTTAATACTTTTTTTCCAGGGAGGAGTATTTTTCAAGCTATGCTAATCAGTCTTGAAGTTTATCACTATGCTGACAAGCAAGGATAATTTCCTGACCTATAGCTCTTAATTAAAAGCCAAAAGAAATCTTGGAGGTTGAAACTTCTTACCATTCCTTCTGCAGAGCATGAGAAATACTTCAGTAGTAAAATTTGCATTATGTATTATAAAACAAATCTGTAGGAACCATATATTTTTCTTTTATTAGTATCTCGTCAGATGAAAGCTGTTTGCTTGATATATTGCCATACTTGTATACTAGTCTTGATATTGCCTCTTGTGTAGAAGAGGGGTGGGGAACCAGTTTTGACCTGCTTTAATTGAGTGACTTGAGTTGTGGTAAACTCAGTGGTATTTTTTGCTCAGGTTTGATTTGTTACTGCTTAATAGTACGTGGCTGCAGTCCACTCTGGTTGAGAGTGGCTTAATTTTATTTTTAAAGAGATGAAGTTACACTTTCTGAAGCTTTGTAGTTAACTTGGGTGTAAAATACTTTGTAGTCTTTGCTGGAAAGGGTACAAGTCTGTTTTGATATATTTGGAAAACAGTTACGTGTACTGCTGTCTCTATAGAAACTGTGAAGTAAAACGCTGTAATTGCTTTATATGTGCTACTGCATTTCTGTTGAGGCAGTTACGTCTTTAGAGCTGACTGGATTCACTGTATCACACTATTAAACCTATAAGCTTTCTAGGTGCTTGAGAGGGGAGGAGATAGAAGTTCAGCATTTTCTCTGTGTGTGTGTGTGTGCCAGAGTGGAAGCTGTGCAGTCTGTTCAGCTGGGGCAGTCGGGGAAGTGACGTCCTGTGTTATTTGTCGTTCTAGAAAGAGCGGAGACACGTACTGTAGATGGGAGGACTCTAAAGAGTCTTGTCTAGTGTGTATAATTATTTATAAATGAGCAAGCAGGGAAGGAATGAAATACGGAGAAACTGTCTAGTGTTTCCTTAATGTGTCGGAGAGTTTGTTGATTTGTAACAGCTCTGTTTCTTCCAATTCCAAATTTGTTTTTTTATTTTTTCTTCTCCAGCATCTCAGCGTTACTAAGACCCTGGACACTGCTTTCTTTATAGCAAGGATAATTTGAATTCCTCCAACACTCAGGATGGGGAAAGATTATTATTCTATCCTGGGAATTGAAAAAGGGGCTTCTGATGAAGATATCAAAAAAGCTTACAGAAAACAAGCACTTAAATGGCATCCGGATAAGAACAAATCTCCCCACGCAGAGGAAAAATTCAAAGAGATTGCAGAAGCTTACGAAGTGCTGAGCGATCCCAAAAAGAGAGACATTTATGATCAGTTTGGAGAGGAAGGTATGTATGTCTCTATTATACTCTAATCAGTTACTTTCATTATGTTGAATGAAGCAAAATAAGCATAAATGATGCATGAAAACATGGTACGTGTTTATTTTTAGGCAGGGCATTTGTACTGCTTGGAAGTTTGACTCATCAGCTTTTTAAATGTAAAATATATTGCACAGTTTTAATGCTGATCTAGTTTTAATTTATTTTATTTTTTTTTAAATACCAAATACTTGGCAGGCAAAAAGTTACTGAATTTTAAAAAGTTTTGTATGACCCATAAATAGCTTTCTGGGATCTCTTACCGCTGTCTTCCCTTGCCCTAGCACTTTTTGAGGTGCAATTTTGGAGAGAGATGTATTATTTTCTTAAATTTTTGCTAAAGGACAGTCGCTTGCTCTAGGCAGGACAGTCCTGAGCAGAAGCCCAGGTGTCCAGTCCGTGGTTGTCCTTGGCTTCTTGCCTGGAGAGGAAAGAATTTGGCTGATGTCATGAAATACCAGAACAATTTTTTAGCTTTAATTGTAAACAGTGATAACATGCCAAGAGAATGAGGCCTCAGAAATGTCATATTTATCCTAAAATGGTTATCTGGAGAGAATGGCTTTTTTTTTTATTTTTGACCAACATGACTTTCAGTCTTACGATTGAGCAATGCAGGAAGTCATTAACATCCCTCCCCTTAAATGTGTGATATCAGAAATTCCACATTAAATAATTACTTCTGTTGTGACAAATAGGTTCACTCACTCAGTGTTGTTCACTCAGGCCATGTGTTTTATTAATATAAAGGAGGACATTTAAATAGCAGTACTTTGGAGAAAATTGTGAGTTCTTATGAATGCATAATAAAATTTGGTCCTCTGTTATCTGTAGAACTTAATACAATTGTTAACACCCATCAATTCATGTAGATGATCTTCAGCTTCTACACAGGATGCAGGTTTTCTGGGGTTTGGTTTGTTTTTGTTGTTCCATTGTATGTGTTCAAAGCTTTAGTGCTGTTACTGAAACATTCTAGGAAAGAAGTGTTTATGTAGATACCAGAGACCTTTTGTCGTGCTTTGGGTCTTTTGCCTTCTTACACTTGTTCCTTCTCACCCCCTGCCTCTTTTCTGTATATCATTATAAACCTGTTTACTCTGTGGTTTTATTTGCATTTTAGATTCCTTTGCAGCAGCTCAGCCTAAATACTTTCCCCAAATACTATTTTAGTCACTTACCAAAGAGCTTGAAGTAAAGCATATAAAGCAATGTAGCCTTTGGCACCCTGGTGTCGCATACTTGAAGACAGGTTCAAAACGCAGCTTTCTATTTATTTGGGGTATAATATTAAACCAAAGTATGAATTTTTAGACTGGTGAGTCTGGAAATACCTCCCGATGCCTGACTTGCTCTCTAAGCTCTTCTGTTGCATCTGAGAGCGTAACTAGTAGTTGTGAGGGAAAGGCAGGGGACAGAATGGGAGGAAGGAAGAAACCTCAGTGTTTTTATAGCCAGGAACTTGATGTACCTTCAGTAGCAACTTTTGTCTAGCCATTGCAGGAGGTGTGCTTCTACTATCGCAGATTGAATCCACTGATCTGCTTGTTTGACATTAACAGTGCTGTGACAGAAGGATGTACAACATGTTGCCAAGTACTTTTAATGTGGTCTGGTATTGAGATGTGGAAAGCATTCTCATTCAAAGATCTTGCTTGGTTACTGTTCATAGTAAGTATTAAGCTTATGCATATATAGAAGGTCTAAAACACTGAGCCAATCCACTCCTTTCCCACTACCCCCTGCACCCCACCCCCCCCCCCAAACAAACAAACAAAAACCCCACCAAAAACACCCTACCAAAACCAGAACAACTTTCAAATTTAGGGAGTGCATGCTTCATTAATGTCAACCTTCACATTTTTATGGCTATGGGAGTAGATAGCAGCTGTAGTGCTGAGCTGCTGTAAGATTGAAAAAACAAACAAACAAACAACAAAAAAACCCAAACATTGTAAGTTGAGAAATAAAAGTATCTTAAGACTCTTAAGGCTTCAATTTTTCGTCTAAAAGATTTGAGAAGGTATCCTGAAATGGTCAGTGCAGGAGAGCACTAACTGTTTTTCGGCTGGACTTGATATTGAAGATCTTTTCCGACCAAAATGATTCTGTGATTCTATTACAAGGAAACACTTAGAAGTCACCTAGTGGGAAAGAGACATTTAAGAAAATTTAGCTGGGTTTGGAATGAGAGAGCAGGAAGTACAAGGGACTGTCCAGTGAGAATTGTAAGGAAAATTTTATCAGGAAGAAATGAGATATAGATATCTCCTTGTGGGAAGACAGAAGAGAAAGAGCAAAGCTATGTGAGAACATTCTGCATTTTTTGCACAGGGACAGTAACAGCATATACAAGATTTTTGTGCCCAAATAGGAGCTTCCAAGCTGTTTTTATTTGTGACTGGATTGAAGATAGTTCCCAGGTTTCTTACTTATTTTATATCATAGGAATAGAATCTGTGATAAGTTTGGGATTCTGAATTGAACATTAAGGAGGTATATGGCTGCTTGACTATTGGCATATTGCCTTTTACTCAAACTGAATTGCAGGAAAACAAAGGTAAAGCTAATTAACTCATGGTTAAAGCTGAGCTATGCAGACGATGGAACATGTTGCATATGGTACTGCATAATTTTCTCCAGAAGAAGGGATGCCACTCCCAACAGGCATCGCAAGAAAAGATCAAGTCAAGGAGACCTGTCTTCTGTTTTAAGAGGCTAGTTATTTGAATAACTGGGTTCAATCATATGAAATAAAAGTGGCAGTGTCAGAGTACTTTTTCTTCTGAAGTAGAAATCATTGTAGAGCTTCAGAAATTTTATTGCTGTTTAAGCTATTGAATTACTAGTTGGTACTGCATAATCTGATGGTGAGTCCTCTTTGGAAAGGAGACCTTTCACTCTACTGCAAAGACCGAGTCGACTCATCAGTTCTGATGCCATTATATCCTACAATAGGAAAGCTTATACTAATATTCCATTTGTTTTTAACTTTGCTTATTTGTCTTCTTTAGGTCTGAAAGGAGGAGCTGGAGGACCTGATGGACAGGGCGGTACCTTCCGGTACTCCTTCCATGGCGACCCACATGCTACATTTGCAGCTTTCTTTGGTGGCACAAATCCTTTTGAGATCTTCTTTGGAAGGAGGATGCCTGGTGGCAGAGACACTGAAGACATGGAGGTGGATGGTGATCCATTTGGATCCTTCACTAGTTTTAGTATGAATGGTTTTCCAAGGGAAAGGAATACAGTTGGTAGCCAGCTACGTCGTAAACAAGATCCCCCTGTAATCCATGAACTTAAAGTGTCATTGGAAGAGATCTATCATGGCTGCACAAAAAGGATGAGGATTTCACGTAAAAGGCTTAACCCAGATGGTAGAAGTGTCCGAACAGAGGACAAAATTCTTACTATTGAGATAAAAAGAGGATGGAAAGAAGGCACCAAAATCACTTTTCCAAAAGAAGGCGATGAAACACCCAACACAATTCCAGCTGATATTGTTTTTATCATTAAAGATAAACCTCATTCTCACTTCAAGAGAGATGGATCAAATATCATCTATCCTGTTAAGATCAGCTTAAGAGAGGTTAGTTTCTCTTTTGGTAGAACTCTAAATGTTTAAACCTGTTACAATAGGATACAGTGGGTACACTGCACAAGCTGTATGGCAGCAGTAAAGGTTTTTTGGGGTTTTTTTGTTTTGTTTTTTTTTAAATAGTTTCACTCTTGTAAAGTCAAAGTGTGGCTTATTTATAGTGGAAGCATTAGCTGTTTTGATATTAATGGAATATTATTTCAAGGTGTTTACTATAGAGCTGGAAGAGAATGAGGGTGGAAGGGTAAGAGTAAAGGTTGATACGTCTTAAATCTTCATATTTTACCTTTCTAGCTAAATACTCCAGCTTATGGAGTAACAAACACAAATACAATTAACATACATCCGATATAGTATGCTCCTTACTGCTGTGATAGGATTCTGTAGGACAAAGTAGAAATGTCTTAAATATTTTCACTGCCAACAAATTCTAAATCTGCCTTTTTGTGTCATAAGTTATTTCAGTGTGATTTGAAAGAACAGAGATTGATTTCATGAGGATAAATTATTGTGAACAGGTGTTATAGGAGCTATATATAACAACAAAAATGATATAGCTTTTCAAAATTCTGTTCTGAGTCAAAACATGTTGCCTTTCAAAAGGAGAAATCAGGAAGTCAACTGAGCAGAGTTCTTAAGGGTCTGAAGCCTTGACATGGTCATCATTTAAAAGATAATGTAGCTGAGTGTGTATGTTGTGTTTTTTCTTCTTAACTAGCATTAGGTAGAGAAATAAACTCTTGCTGACATTATAAGCTCTTTGTGTACATTATGCACTCCCTTTTTAAAGGATTCTTAACTAAAAATATATCTGAAGTGAGGTGAAGCACCTAAAATAGGATGAGGGAGAAAATACAATATTTAATGTTGATGTGGATAATATAGTTCAATCACAAAGCCTTTTTAGGCTCATTGCATTGTTAGGTAAATTGGACATTATGGGTACAGACTAAGTGTGCTGAATCAGGTGAAGTTGGAGGAATCAAAATGTTGTTATCAGAGATCCTAGTAGTGAAAAACTATTGGATAACAAATGAGAAAGTCTGTGGTGTTTTAATTTTGGTGCCCCAAAATAGTTGTTTGCTTTTCTTTGAGAATCACAAATGCTCACCGAAGACAACTGTGAAATTTGATATGCCTCTGCTTATAGACACTTAAATGTTGTTCTGCAATTTGATATAAGTTGATAATGTATTAGAGTAAACCCCTGTGCAATGTAAAGGAACAAAAAAGTAGAACAGGACTCTAAACTTGCAATGGAAATGGAGAAGCTGGATATCTCTAGAGGAGTGTGAGTGAAGACTTCGCTCTGTGCTCAACTACCTTATTTGATAAAGTTTTTGAAAGATATATAAGCTCAGCTACCCTCCAGTGGCCATTGTGCAAGATTGGAAAATTCTGTGATACTCAATGACAAATTTAAGCCCTCTCTTTTTAAGAGAGGAGCACTGTATTTGAATTTTGACATCTCAGTAGTGCATGGAGGAAATACTGTTTAGAATGCTAGTCTTTTCTAAATAATCCAAATTTGGTTGTAGGTACAAATAAAGCTCTGACCAATTTCTTTTTCTCATGATACAATTTTTCTCTAGGCTTTGTGTGGCAGCTCTATCAATGTGCCAACGATAGAAGGAAGAACCATACCCATGACAGTAAATGAAGTTGTAAAGCCTGGGATGAGAAGAAGAATTATAGGATATGGTTTGCCGTTTCCCAAAAATCCTGACCAACGTGGAGACTTAATTATAGAGTTTGAAGTTATTTTCCCAGATAACATTTCTCCGGCATCAAAAGAAGTACTTAGGCGAAATCTTCCAGTTTCATAAAACGAACACTGTGTATGTCAACTGTTTAAACGGGACACTGGAAATGCAGAGGACTGGCAAGTCTGTGCTTTAAAAGTGCAATCTGTAACAACTAGTGGAATATTTTTTTTTTGTTTTGATTTGTGGGATGGGTGGGGGGAAATACTGTAATGCTGCATGAGAAGAAAAGGGTTAAGTACAAGTCATACAGGTGACTTCTGCAGTAAAATTTACAGGGAAAACCACTCATTTTATTTTACACCTTCCTAATCAGAAAAGTTCATTCATTATTTTGCATAATGTAAAATGTAGTTGGTTTTTACAAAGTCAGTGCATATTTCTTATACAGTACTTGAGCCTCCAGGTACTTTATTTCTTATATCCCTACTATATCTATAACATTACCCATTTATACAGAAATTTGAGATAGTAGTAGAAATACGCAGATGTATAAATATTTTAAAGAGCAAAATATGAAAGACATAATTTTGGTATGTTGCCTTCCACTGCATAAAGCATAGGCCGGGAAAATCAGCTTGGACTCCTGAACTACCCGCCAGTGGAATGAAATTGTTTTCTTTATTGGCCCAGAATGTGTGAGGGCTGCACTGCGAGTCTAGCAAAGGGCACGTGGCTTGAGGAGCAAGAGTAGCCATTTGCTATGGGATAGTTCCTCAGCCTACAGGCAGAACAGCAAGAAAGGATTCTACAAGTACATAAACAGCACGTGGAGGGCCTGCTGTTGAATGGAGCAGGGAAACTGGTGACAAATGACATGGAGAAGGCTGAGGGTACTCAATGCCTTCTTTGCATCAGTCTCTACCAGTACAACAAGTCTTCAGGAATTCCAGGCCCCTGAGACCAGAGGGGAAGTCTAGAACCTTGGTGGTGGAGGACCAGATTAGAGTGCACTTAAACTAGAAGTCCGTGAGCCTGACAGGTTTTGCCCCTCGTGCTGAGGGAACTGGCTAATGCCATTGCAAGGCCACTCTTAATTGTCTTTGAATGGTCATGGAGACTGGGAGATGTTCCAGTAGACTGGAAATAAATATCACTCCTATCTTTAAGAAAAACCAGAAGGAAGATTTGGGAAGCTACAGGCCAGTCATCTTAACCTCAATCCTTGGGAAGGTTATGAAGAAAATCCTCCTGGAAAGCATTTCCGAACACATGACAGACAAGAAGGTAGTCAGGAGTAGTCAGCATGGAAGGGGAAATCGTACTTCACTGACCCTCTACAGTGAGGTGACTAGTTTTGTGAATGACAGGAGAACAGTCCATGTTGTTTACCTTGACTTTAGTTGACAGACTGACAAAATACAGGTTAGATAAGTGGAAAGTGAGATGGATTAAAAACTGGGCACATGAGTGGGCACAAGGGAGTGTAATCAGTGGCACAAAGTCCAGTTGGAGGCAAGTCAGTAGTGGTGTACCTTAGAGCTCAACGCTGGGGCCAATACTATTCAACATCCCCATTAATGACCTAGATTATGGGATGGAGTGCATCCTCAGCAAGTTTGCAAATCATTTTAAACTGGGAAGAGTGGCTGGTAACACCAGATGATGTACCACCTTTCAAAGGGACTTCAACAGACAGGAGAACTGGACAGAGGATGCTCACAAAGTTTGACAAGAGGGAATGCAAAGTCCTGCTCCCTGAGGAACAACCCAAGGCATTAGTACCCCCTGGGAGCTGACTGGCTGGAAGGCAGCTTTGCTGAGGAAGACCTTGGGGTCCTGGTGGACAACAAACTGACAGTGAGCCAGCAATGCACCCTTGAGGCAACAGAGGCCAAACCTTTGCTAGCAGGCTGAGGTAGATGGTCCTTCCTCTCTACTTTCAGCACTGATGAGGATGCCTCTTCAGTACTGTGTCCAGTTCTGGGCTCCCCAGTACAAGAAAGATACAAACATACTGGAGCAGGTCTAGCACAGGGCCATGTATGGGTGGCTGAGAGAGCTCTTCAGTCTGGGGAAGAAAAGGCTTAGGGGAATCTTGTCACTGCATGTAAATACCTGATGGGGGGGAATGAAGGGGCGGGAGCCAGGCTCTTCTCAGTAAGTTTCAGTGACAGGACCAAGAGGCAGTGGACACAAGCTATAACACAGGGGATTCCATCTAAACATGAGGAAACACCTTTTCACTGTGAGAGTGGTCAACACTGGAACAGGTTGCCCAGAGAGACTGAGGAATCACACCATCCCTGGAGATACTCAAAACCTGACTGGACATGGTCCTGGGCAGCCTGCTATAGCTGACCATGCTTGAGCAGAGGTGTTGGACTACACGATCCCGAGAGGTTCCTTCCAACCTAAATAATTCTGTGAACTTGGACTTAGCACTTTTTGCTAGACAGTACTGTGGGCCATGCTCTGCAAATGAGGCTTAGCCCAGAGATGGGTGGTACTGATGTGACAGCTTGAATCCCTAGGGAGCAGGTCTATGCTTGAGTGGAAAGATGCACAAAGAACACTGTAAAAGTGTTTGGCTGGCGCAGATGTTTAAAGATCATGCTGATCACAATTATTCATTTTTTTCAAAAGTTGAACTTTACTCCCATGAAGAAGAAGGAAAAGCCCAGGTCCCAGCTAAAGGAAAGTTTGCTTAAGACACAAAGTGGGATTGGGGTTACCCATAAACTCATAGGCTTGAACTGAATCTTCTTTGAATACAGCTGAGAGTTACTTGTCTTTAGAGTTAAAAGGTGCATAGGCAAATGGAGAGCCCTCTGTGATAGTCTAGTTTTATAATACAGGAGTAGGGCTGGTTCCCTTGATTGCAGCATGATTTTGGTGAAAGAAATGCCTTGTGGGCGTGCTTTATTACTTGAGTTTAAAACCATAACACAGTGCTTTAACAACACTTTAAGTTTTTTGTTTGGTTTGTTTTTTTTTCTTCACAGGAAAATATGTAAGATTTGCTGTCAGCCTTTTGCCTGTGGAAATTTAGTAGTTACCTGCTCTGTTAGGTAGCTTAAGAAATAGCAGTGTTATCTTCACATGTGTGATTTTCTGTGGGAGAGTGAATCATATGGAAGTTGGGATTTAATTTCCAGTAACTTTTTAATGAGCACAAGAAGAATCCCATTTCTGTTACTGAAAGGAATAGAACTTCTGGGAGATACTGTTTGAGTCAGTTTTTCAACTGCAGATCTCTTCATACAGTGTCAGTTGCAGTCCTCAATCTACAGGGAACTAAACAATTGCTGGAGTAGTGTCACGAGGAGAAGAAATTTGCTGCTTAGTGCTTACACATATTGTTAACGCTATATATTTGTTCAAAGAATTCCCATTTCAGTATGTTCCGTGTTGCATTTCTTATGTGGTTTTTAAGTAAAAAGTGTAAAGTTGGTTTTTAACTTTCTCTTACCTTTTGTTATGATGGCAGATGCTAAAAGCTGTATGACTTTAAAAGCATATAATCCTAAAATACCTGTTTGTCAGTTTAAGAGCTAATGGAATTGAGCATTTTGTAATCTAGGGTCTTGTAACCATAGTCCAACTTGTAAGGGGGGAAAAAAATAAGTTACAGCAACTAGGGCTATTTTTTGTAACCATCTTCAGGTGAGAGGAATAGTGTTAAATTGAGGAATTGCAGTATCTTGTGTATTTAGAGGTATATATATATGTATAGCAAACTAAACTTTTCCAACTGTTTTCATGCTCAAAATACAGAATTATAGGACTGGTATGAAATGCTTGTATTTTTTTTTTTTATGGAGAGGTAACAAAGTATATGTTTCAGAAAATAGCATGTGGAATTACTTCTAAATGTAAGAGGGAGCATTAATGTCTATCTAATCCAGGATTCACAAAAAATAATATTTTTCTGAACAAAAAATGTGCTTAAAACCTATGTTTTAAAAACCACTTGATTATTTAATAAAGCTACTTGGGAGGAGGCGGCAAATACTCAGTCACCTACTATATCTCTTAACTACTGAAATACATGGAAATAAACATTCATGAACTTCGGATGAGAAAGATATTTTGATCTGAAGGTTACTTAGGTGCCATAGAAAGTAGAAGTCATTTGGTTACTTTGGAGGAGTTCATTCAACAAGTCTATGAAAACCTGTACTTCTAAAGAACCTTTTGTAATCTCCCAGCACCGAGCTTTAGGATAATCTCAAGCTGTTGGAAGAGTAGGACAAGCTACACTAAAACAGTTTCTCTTTTCCAGTATGCTGTGGTACTCTGTGATTGCTCCAGAGCAGGACTTCTGGTGTCAGGAGGATGTTAGTGTTCCACTCCTCCACTGAGCCTTTTTTGTATATATGCTAAAAACTTGTTGAAGCCTGTTTGGTGTGTTCAACAGATGTGTTTTTTGGCTTAGTTTTGAGTCCTGATCTATTTACTTTGTTATGGAAGTAACAGACTCTCTAACTGGGGTTGGGTCTCCAATGTTGTTCTTACCACCTTCATCTTGTAGCTTTGTGTGCACTCACTTCCATTTGCCTTTCATATGGTGGAAGCTTTCTCTTCATTTGTATGTCCTCTTCTAGTATTCACCCCTGTTTTCAATATGACCTTCAGTCCAAACCGCATAAACAGTGCTGAAGACGAGCAATATGTATTATGCTGGTCAGTCAAATGAGATTATCAGAGTTCTAATTATCAGATATGATAGTTCTAGTATTTTTAGTAAATGCTTTAAAGAGTACCCATGTCTGATTCTCAAAAATCCAAGCATAGGGAGGAGGCATCCATCAGATTGACGCATAGTGCAGTAAATGAGCTCTTGGACCATAGTTTTTGTTGAGAGAGGAAAACAATAGTGGTTTCCAACCCTTATTTTCCTTGGCCTTTAGTTAAGGCTGCATGATCTTTGGCATGTTTAGGTCTTTTTTTTATTCTTAGCCTATAACCCTTGAGTTTTTCAAAA
Organism: Antrostomus carolinensis; assembly: GCF_000700745.2. NCBI lineage: Eukaryota > Metazoa > Chordata > Aves > Caprimulgiformes > Caprimulgidae > Antrostomus > Antrostomus carolinensis. The sequence continues at coordinate 5,812 of NW_010331250.1, read as the reverse complement.
GTCCTAGAAAACCCTGCAGATCTTTAAGCCCTTAAGATGTGTTTGCCACTCCCCAGTGACTTGGTATCACTAATGTGTTGATGCAGTCTTAAAATGTGATTTTTAGGAACTGTGTGTCTGGGGTGCTGCTGGGCTACAGGAGTGGAGTCTGTAGCCTTTGTAAGGGCTTTGCTCTGTTCAACAACTGTCTGATTTCAAAAAAAGTGGTAGGCTGATTAATCATAATGTCTCTCATCCTGTTGTGACAGGCTGTGTTATTTCACTGCTTTAGAAACTTGCGTGCTTGATGATGACCTGTGTGTCTGGCTGACAGGATTATCCAGCAGCAAGTACTTCATAGATAGGAGTTTGAGAGAAGGATGTGTGTGACTGAATGGTGTCTGTAGTATCAGATGTCAGAAGGATTGGAATGCACAATGGAAGTGAAAGACACTAAACTCAGATGATTGTGGAGAAGAACAGAAGTATGTTTGTGAAGATCTGGTCAGTCTTGCATTTGAAAAGCACTCCCTGCCAGATCCAGGGTTGCTTCCCCTCACTTCAGCAGTGTCAGTCCCATAAGGATCCACTTCTAGAGCTCCAAGTCATAGTGGTTCTGGTGGCTCTCATGCTGACAGGTTCTCCTGGCCCCCTTTATTATAAGTTTATATAGTTGATGAAGTTTCTAAGAAGGTCTGGAGATGACTAGACAACTGACAGCTCATGAGTTGAAGTCAGTAAAATAACTAAATGCACTCCATTCCTTTCTAGCATGCACAGCTTATGTGCTAGTCTGACTCACTGGTAACATACTTTGAGGGTACAATAGGTTTTACCTCACCAGTGAAATTTGCTATGATTCAGGGTGAAGCTCTGTGCGCTCGAAATCCTATGGTAGATCTAAAAAATACGGGCTATGGACATGCTACTGTAAATATCATTGAGACAGTTTTCCTTTTACAGTCAGTAAATGCTAGTCCTCTTTTGCAGATGACATTAATAGTTCTTGCTGTACTGCTTACTGAACAAATCCTTTAAGAACCAGGGTATTCATCTAGTCAGTTACTGTTTGGCATGCAGACTGGGCAAATGGCAGTACTAATCTCCTCATGAAGTACAGAATCTCAGTTCTTCATTTGTTAAATAGCTCAGCAATGGACTATTACATGGTGTGATTTGTTTCCTTCAGGCTCTTCCAATTAATTGTTCTGTTATTTAAAGAGTGAAAGTAGAAGTCTACTCTTGCTCCACTTGGGTCTAGAAGGTGTAACTGACCTGTGCTTGTTTTTTTGCTGCCCTGGAATTACTGGCTTACCCAAGGGAGGAGCTGTACAACAATCTTGATAGTCATGCCTGATTGCTTTAGCAAGGACAAATTATCACCTTCACACTCCTGCTGCCCTGCGTAATTAAAAATCCAAAGTCCCCACTGTCTTGGTTTAGTCAGTTGTTCTATCAGCTGATGATCCCTCCCCACCTGAGAAGGGGAACTGGGGAAAAGGAAAGGAGACCCATGGGTTGAAAGGAAAACAGATTGAATGAAACAATAATAAGAATTAATATTAATACTAATATAAAATACACAAAGTTAGACAACAAAAGTGTGACAGTCACAACAAGTGGGAGGGTACGACTGAGGAACAGAGTGATGGGCGTGACTCTCCAGGGATGACGGCCACTGAGGAAGAGGGCTGTCCCCAGCAAACTTTCCAATTTACAGTGAGCGTGATGTTTATGGTATGGAATACTCTGTTGTCCAGCTTGGGTCAGCTGCCCTGGCTTTTGCTCCTCCTAGCCTTAGCACCTCGCTAACTCTAAACTGCTAAAGACCTTGAGCACCATGGAAACCCACATACCATGGTTGGCCACAAACTAAACCAGTGTCTTACCAACTTTGTTGTCACCAAATTGGGTGTTGCAGTCTTCTTAAAATGCAGCTTTTCTGACTGAGAATTAATTCTGTGATTCTATCCCAGTGAAACCAGGATACCCAGCCAGCCAGCTCCTGAAATCCCATATAGCATTTCCCTGAGTAAGTACTCTATGGCACGCTCCAGAAAAGTGAAAAGTGTCTCGACTGCTTGTGTTTTGTATCCAAAGAAAGGCTGATAAACTGGGTTCAGTGAGAAGCGGCCCTTGCCAGAAAAGCTGTGACCAAGTGTAATAAGGACCTAGAACCACTTCCGAGAGCAATCCAGGAAAATTTATATTTATTTTCCTTGTATGCCAACAAACTGATTTTAAAAGTAAAAGGGAAGCAGAATAAAAATCCCCGGGATCCCCTTCTGCTCCCTATCAAGTCACAATTCCAGAACTGAAGTCAGTGTGCAAAGTGAGTTTATTGCTGCTGGATGGACTTTCAGAGGATGCTTTTGCTTTTGATGTTTTTCATGTGTCAAAGCCAAAATATGGATAGTTAATGTAGTACGGACAAACTCTCAGAAGGTCAGTAAGTTTTGGTAATGGAGTTTGGTCACCTCCTGTCACAGGCAGTCCTGTTTGAACTCCTGTCCTAAAATAGAGGAGGAAATACAATCTTATTGAAAGGCCTTGTTCTGCAGTATCCTCTGGTGGTTTAAAAAAATTCTAACATCGTTTATGAGTAAGAAATTTCAGTTTTATTTTTGTCAACATTCTTTTGTTTAGATAATTTATGTCAATGTAATGCTATAATAGATACTTATAAACGCCAGCTATGTTCTTTCTCAGCCTTATTTTGATTAGACTAAACAAGATAAGGTCCTGAAATACCTTAAAAGAAGCTCTTCATTCTGTGGTTGTACCAGCAATTCTCTTAAGCAGTTGCTTCATTTGGAACATAGGTGACCAGGAAGATATAATGTGCAGCAGGTAAGAACTGCCTAAGTCACAGATAGATACAGATAGAGAAACATACATATAAATATTTTATGTGTAGTGAAACAATTTTGTATACTGATAGTTTGCAGTATAGCACTGTGGCATTTCATATCCAGTAACATGACTGGTCTATTGCAAAGGCTTTCTCCACAAACTTTGTGGCTGTTGCATGCCATGATTCTCACATCCTGAGTACTATGGCTGAGAAACTGAAGAATGATGAACTGCAGTGTGTGATATACTCATAGGATAAAAGGACTGAAACTCTCGTTTTTAACATGGTTTATTTTTCTGTCTAAAACCAAGGCTAACAGTTATTAATATTTTATTGAAATGGTTAACTTTGACAATGTCACTTGCAAAAAGTGAAATTTAGATAATTTTTGCATCCTAACTATCCTGAATTGCTAGAGGCTTATTTGGATTCATGACCTAGTTTTCATGTGCGTTAATTAATGTTGATGGATATTTCCCTAGTGGGGTACACATTCAAGGAAGAATGAGAGCAGAATTGGTTGTTGTTGGAGAAAGTGTCTTGTGTCCATTATAGACAGAATTTTATTCTTTGAGGTTCTCAGCAGTCTGACTAATTTCTGGCTCTACAGATCACTTAGCCAGCACTGTGTTATGCTGGTTAAATCTAAATGGTTGAAACTGCTCATCCATGATAAGAGCAATATTAATAAATAGCACTTGCATAGCAAAAAATAAGTACAATATCAGTAATGGACAGGTGAGACTGAGTGTTGAACACTTCACAGTTTCTTGCCAAAGCTGGGGGCTGCTGACAATTTCAGGTAGATGCTCTTCTAGGTTCGGCTTCTGAGAATAATTTTGCAAATGTGTAATGTTATCTTCCTCTGATTTAAACAACAACAGAAATGTTTCATTTCACCTGTTACATCATGTAAACAATGACAGCATATACATGCTCCATACTGTTTGCATTAAACAGTACCATGTCATCTTCAGTTTATTTGGTCAGCTCTGTTGGTCTCATCATTTTTTCTTTGTGTAGTTAAAAGCTGATGCTGTTCCTCGAGCTGTAAGTAGGATCAGCATAGTTCTTGTACAACTTCTGCTGTCTTTTCCCTTCCATCTCCATATGAAACATGGAGACATTAACACTTTCACTGAAGAAAGTTTTGCAACAGATAGATCTAACTTAGGGCTGTGTCAGTGTCCGTGAGTTTTTAAAATAACAAATCTGCACAACTTTTGTATGTCACTATAAGGAAACTTGACTGGTTTAATTTACATTAACTAAATAGTTAACATCCATAATGACTGTAAAAAGTATTTACTGTTTTCCAACATTGATTCAATTATCTTTTCAAAAGATAAGGAATGAGTTAGTAGAGATCAAGCTCGGTAGAGACAAGACATAAATACTTGTCAATGTCACCAATTCCTTTGTAATACATCTTAGTAAATCGAAAAAGGCATGTTTTAAAAGAAATAGCTCATTTTAAATTGCAAAACAGCAAAATACCCCTAAATATCAGAATAAACATGAACAGTCTGGGCCTGTTCTTTAATCCATCTCACTTAATCTCATTGCAATCTCATCCAATTTATGGCAACGTGCTGTCTGAATTGCATTCCAATAACGGGAAAAAGTACACACAGTTCTCCATGTTCAGAGAAATCTTCAGTTTAAGTTTCCTGGTTTCAAACTGGACTGGAAAGTCAACTATTAAAGTGTGATGGTAAGTTTATTCTGTGGTGGTTTTGTATTGGTGGAAATGACTAGAAAATTAATAACAATCTTGAATCCAATTGTCTGAGATTAGAATTGGATAAAATTTAGGCATTTTTGAGTATTCAGTTAAATCTAACACGTTACCTGGAAAGAGTGAAATCCAACTGCCTTTAAACCTTTTTTTTTTTTTACACAACACTTAGCTGTGCCAAGAACTTTTGACTCGAGGCTGCTTCCTCACAATTCACTTCTCTGTGCCTACCTGGTCTGACTGTGTGCGTCAGAATCCTTTTTTAATGTATTTTTTTTCTTCCAATGGCTTGTCTTTTTTATTCTTAAGAGTCAGAATTTTGGTAAGGCAATGCTGCTTCTCTCTGCAGCTGTATAGCAGATTGCTTTAGAAGTGCTGGATGTTGCCTCATGAAGTTTCCACTCTTCATGTTTTGAGTGGATTCAGTAAACCAGTGAAAAAGGAGCAGTTCCACTGAGGTGAGTGTAGTTTTGTTGGAGCACAGAAGATGTCTTCTGTAACATGTGAACATCTATCTCACTCTATGAATACATTTCTCTATTCCGTGGTGGAGAAGGAAACACTTTAAATCTACTGAGTGTTAGAAAATACGTGTTTCAAATAGTTAAATCTCAGTATTTCAAAGCTGTTGTCTAGTTCAAAAGGAAGCCTCTTAAGTTTTGCTTATGTGGCTGTCCCTTTCCTGATGCTTAGAGGTTTATAGGCACACTATGCACAATTGTAAATAAGCAAGAGTTGGCCAAAGTCCTTGTATACTTAATGCTTTATTTTATATCCTGGATATAAACCTATTCTGATCAATATTTAATATTTTATTAGTAGAATTTCCCGAAGTAGTGAATGGGAAGATGGTAAACTTTTTACAGTCTGGGCTTGTGTACGATTTTTTTTTTTCTTTAAAGGTATATAAATATGCTTTACAGTGTACACTTTATATAATATACAATTAGAAAAAAGTGAGAGAGAGATCTTTGCATGGGTCAGAAAATGGACCATACCAGCCTTTGGCAGACTCTGTACTCTTGGTGCCGTCTGCTTCAAAGTCCCCTTGGCTTCCAATTTTGGGGGGGAAAACAAACAAAAAAATCCACACCACCTCGAACAGTTGGTAACCAATGCCATGGACAGGAAGGTTTTACAGGGATGGCTTCTGTACCAGTCTGTGCTCCCCTGCTTTAGTCACAGCCGGTTGTGGCTTCTGTGGTGGGTAGTGGGGGGGTCTGTGGGAGTCCTCGGGGCGC
>NW_010331249.1:622-6334 GCF_000700745.2 Antrostomus carolinensis | reverse complement strand
TCTACCCTAGCAAAACCAGGACAGGAGGCAATTATTAAAGATTTATGAACAGTATTTACAGGGTTGACAGAGTCACCTGACATATCTGCACCTGCTGGATACTTTTTACTTTATGGGTAAACAGAGCCTATTTAAAAGCCACCAGAAGAGGATTATTCAATTTATCTGAAAAAAAAAAAAAGGTTTTATTTAAATAATTGAAGCAGTCCTCTAGTTGGTTCATCAGCACTGAGGTTTGCTAGTAATCAAATCTGGGTGTATAATTGGCTGCATTTAATGAAAATTGAAACTGCTTTCATGTGTGCTTTTTTCACCTCAGTACTTCCAGTGGGTTACTGAAAGAGAATGAAAATTTTGCAAAGTTGCTTGACTGAACTAAATGAAGCATAGAGTAAGCAATTTCCGAGAGTTTATTAAAAAAAAAAAAAAAAAAAAAAAAAAAGGCCACCAGTCGATGTGTATACAATTCATTTCACCTAGATTCTGTTGTAAATCCTGTACAGAGGAATTGCTGCTGAGTAGATTATGGTCCATTTGCTTCTTTGGAGTTACACTGGTACAAAACTATAGTAGAATGTGAAATAAGCTCAGACCTTGAGCTCAGAGAAAAGGAGAACTGCAGGAAAATGTTGCCATAACCATGTGTGATGGGGCAGGTTAGACTGTGAGGGGCTTTCCCTGTGCCTTCTCTCCTCTCTTTTCTGATTAAGCAGTCTTTTCATTAAAAAATGAGGTTTTCATATCTAGAAAGTATTATGTGCCCATTAATGTTATCTATTCTCATCTACAAGTTATATGTTCAGGGAGAAGGTGCGTTTATCCAAATGTTAAAGCCCTCACTTGTTGAAACTAAGATATAGCAGATAGGGAAACATTATACCTGAGGTTTATCTGGGTAGTCTGTATGCCAGACTATAGTCTCTCTCCTCTATTGTTAACTTGAATTGGTTGGTTTCAATGGAGTATTTAGACTTCAACAGTCAGAATTTGGCCCTCCAACTCAAAGATTAAGAATTAGACTGATTACTGAACTGTATATGTGGATCTCTTAAGCCTCCTATTCCACAAGACTGGTCTGAACAGTGACTGTAAGTAAACAAAGACATGGAGCAGGAACAAAGGCACAATGTTTTACTGTTTTTGAGTTTCAGGTTTGAATTAGAAAGCCTGCTAACTTGATCCAGATTTTCAAAATTGAGCTGTGTCCTTTCATCTCAAACACCATTAGCAAGGAATACCTACAGACCAATTTTGTCTCAGTATTCACTAGGACTGCAAAAATATAAGCAGTTGGATTTTGTCCAACTTTTCTGTAATAGAGTAACAGCAAGAAAATGTTTTCACAGCTCTGCAGTAGCAGCAAGAACAAAGAACAGTGATCACGTAGTAACAACACAACTTAGAACACAAAGATAGGATTAATCTGAAAGGAAAGACAGGCTTGTTTTTAAATAATAACTTTTTATAGCAGAATCAATGTCTAAATGTTACTGTGTATTAATTTGCTTACTTAGCTTTTTCATTCAACATTGACAACTCAACATGCTTTCAGCTTCATAAATGAGTTTATATGTCTTCTCAGAGTTCACTTGTTTTGTAACCCATGCATTTTATTCCTTAAATATGGTTTTAGTCCTTAAGGTGGTGGGCTGTTGTTTTTTTTAATATTTAATCTTTGATTTGAATAATTTACTCTTTTCCAACTAAATCACACTTAAATTCTTTTTTACATTGACTGTTTCTGATGATCTGAAAATGCCAGTCCTTCTGTGTTGGAGAAGTAGGCAACGTGCTCATAATTACGTTCTGAGCTGCTGTGTGAATTCACCTAAACTATGCTACAGAATGCAAAGTTATAATTTTACTTGGAGATTACATTAATACACAGAGAAATACTTACTGCAGTCAGCTTCATCTGATAGATCTTCACAGTCTGGTTTATAGTCGCAGACGAACTGAGACTCTATGCAATTCTCATTCCCACACACAAAATCAGTGAGGGCAGGGCATTCCCTGGGATTCTCGCCAACTGAAACCAACAGGACATTTAAATCAATATTGTAATTAAATCAAAGGATACTCTTTTTTATTTGTTTAGCCATTATACACCATGACTTCAGTGATTTACTTCTTCCAATAGATCTTATTTGGTCTCACTCTTTTAATGGTGCATTATGTGTGTCTAGACTACTGTATTGGCCTTGCTCAGAGCTTCCAGGGTCGGATGTTTTGCCTGGAAGAAAATTCAGCTCAGCATCAACAGAACTGTTTCCTGGGTGTATTTGTTATGCATGTTCCATAAAAAAGGGTTCTGTGAGCTGTTGAAAAATAGACAGGCTAAAGGCTTTATTCTGCTCATAATTACAGGACATTATTTGGAAAATAAGGACATTTTAAACTGAGAAAAATCACTGTTATAAAACATTTGTGTAATGCATGAACTTTTAAAACCTTTATAAGATTAACTTTTTTTTGAAGAGTTTAGAGAAACTTCTGCTCTGAGTGTGTGAACTGCCCAGAAATTCCTCTTGTGGTATTTAATATGAGGACCTGTTCTACAACAACAATTTTCGATGGTCTCTGAAAATGAGTGAAAATCATGTCATAAAATAAGTAACTTAGTAAATTGCACTTAAAGCACTAGGGCCAAAGCCAACAAGTTCTGAGATTCAGCCATCTCTGAACTGTCAGACTATAAAGAAACTTACATAAATTATTTTTTTATTTCAGTGCACAAGGTGCATAATTTCAATTAGCAGTTCTGGTAATCCCAAAGGAACATTTAAAATGCACTGCTGTTAACCTAAGGTTGTTTTTCAATCTTGAACACCAAGTTGTACAATAAGACATTAAGGAGAATGTATTTTGAGTCTATTAATTGTAATATGTTTCATTTTTTCCTTCAAACATGACTAAAATGTGACACATTATTAAACCCAGTCTTGACAGAACACCTTGTGCTGGCCCATATTTCCAGAAGGGGAGGTTATTGTTGTCAGGGTATTAATCTCCTCCAATAGAGATACTTACTGAATTTTACACACTGAGGAACTACATTCTAACTGAAGCAAAATAGGAAAGGAAAACTAATTTTTTGGTTTAGTTTAAACATCTACATAAGCCAATATTAAATAAAGCAACAGCACAGCATTAAAATGTAATTTAGAAATTTAAAATGGATAGTTAAAAAAAAAAAAATCAGTTATAAGGTTGATTATTTGCAGGACCTGGCTTAAATTTTCAGTTTTGAAATATATGTATGTCCTTGAGCATTGCTATAAATAAAATCTGCCTTCACATTTATATCTGTCTTGTTTCATTTTTTAACTTCACAGTGTTGATTTCATCTCATTAGGTGTCAGGGAATCCACAAACAACAGCATTGCCATGAATGTCTCAAATACATGAAAAACTATGGCTGTGTTTAACAGAGAATCCATGTGGTAGAGTGTCCCTAGCAGAGGAGTGGACTCTTGAGAAAAATATTGACTGAAACATTTGTGATGGTTAAGGCAGTTTTCACATCTCTCCTAAATGATGTGATAGTACTTCTTTAAAAGTGCTACCTAGAATTAATTAATACGGCTTATTCCAAATTCTGGAAGACCATAGAACCACAGAGTAGTTGAGGATGGCAGGGACGTCTAAAGATTATGTAGTGGAAACCCCTGCTCAAGTAGTCTTTACTAAGCAGGTTGTGCAGGACCGTATCCGGTTGGGTTTTTAATGTATCCACACACGGAGATTCAACAACCCCTCTGAACAACCTTTGGCTTGTGTTTGACCACACTTCACAAAATAAGTGTTTTCTTGTGTTCAGATGAAAGTTCCTGTTTTTTTAATTTGTGTCTTCTCTCTTGTCAGTGGGCACTTATGAGAAGAGATTGACTCGTTCATCTACATTCCCTCCCATGCACTGGAAATGATGTACTGGAAAATTAAGTGACTTCCTTAAGTCACTCAGACACTTAAATAATGACAGAAATTATCTAATGGCAGAGCCATTAGGATACAATAATTTTCACATCTTATTTCACTGCATATGAAATAGGTACATTATGACCATACAGGGGAATGACATTTGAAAATCCATGGCATTGTGATTGATCACATTCCTCATCTTTACATCCTTTCACCTTTAATCAAGACAATGTTATGTTACTTTATTTATCATTTATATTTAGCACTTAATATAATTACAGTTGATCTTTTTTTTTTAGTAAGATACTTTATAGTAATTCAAGCATACCAGAAACTAATATTTATTATTCAATTGTGATGAATAATACTATTCATTTCTTAGCTTATCCTAAAGTAAAACATGTGATCCATACACAGTCGTAACAGAAACTTGTATCTCAACAGATGTGACTACCATGAAGTCCAAATACAGAGTCACATATCTATGAGTTTTATCCTTTTGAAGTAAGACCTTGTCATTTTTTAGGGGTACCAGTTACATTTAAGACAATTATGAAGAATCTGCCACCACCTTTGGCAGAGATAAAAATAAAATCCCTTGCAGAATTAATGTACCTGCATTAGCATAGCATAGTCAAACTAAATATTCTAAACTCTTATTTAGAATTGTGGCATTAAAAATCAGTTTTCCAGAGTACACATTCATTCTGACCAAAACTCCTACACCAGCTAAAATCTAAATCAAAACAAGAAATTTGATGGGTTTAAACCATACCTTACAAAACTTCAGCAACAACAACCCCAATAACCAAAAGGAGGTTCACACAGAAGTTAAAACTCAGAAGTTTCACATTTCATTTTTATCAGACATACTTTTAATATAATTTTGAGGGTTATTTTGTCAGGAAAAATATACTGAAGAACATATTGTAAAATACATAAAATTGAAAGAACATATTGTAAAATATGTTCTCAATTCTAAGGGCTGAGCTGCAATTTCACAGAAAAACATGTTAAAAACCACTTTGAACAAAGAAAAAGAGAGGATACTCAAAATATTATTTTGCCCATTTCTAATTTTGTCATCAAGATTACAGGGTTGCCAAAATCTGAGTTTGAGTCCACCAGTACTGAATTTGGAGAAGGATGTTGCCAAGAACAGTATTCAAACCTCCCTCTAGGGAGTTGAAGTACAAAGCAAAACAATGTCACCTAATGAACAGCCTAAGATATGTTTAAAGCTGACATTTCAGATAAAATGAGAAATTTTCATTACATCTTATTTCAGTGCATGTAGAATCATAGAATCGCTTTGTTGGAAAAGACCTTTGAGATCATCAAGTCCAACCGTACCTATCCACTACTAAAGGCCATTTCCTCTTGTTCTATCACTAGTTACCTGGGAGAAAAGACACATACCCAGCTAGCTTCTACCTCCTTTCATGTACTTCCAGACAGTGATAAGGTCTCCCCTCAGCTTCCTCTTCTCTAGACTAAACAACCCCAGTTCCCTCAGCCACTCCTCATAAGGCTTGTTCTCCAGCCCCTTCACCAGCTTTGTTGCCCTTCTCTGGACACACTCCAGCAACTCAATGTCCTTCTTGTAATGAGGGGCCCAAAACTGGACACAGTATTCAAGGTGTGGCCTCACCAAAGCTGAATATAGGGGAAGGATGACTTCCCTGGACCTGCTGGCCACACTATTTCTGATAGAAACCAGTATGCCATTGGCCTTCTTGGCCACCTGGGCACACTGCTGGCTCATGTTCAGCCAGCTGTCAACCAACCCCC
>NW_010331249.1:0-343 GCF_000700745.2 Antrostomus carolinensis | reverse complement strand
CCAACCCTTAGCCCTGGGGAACCCCACTTGTGACCGGTCACCAGCTGGATTTAACTCCATTTACCACCACTCTTTGGGCTCGGCCATCCAGACAGTTTTTAACCCAGCAGAGAGTTTGCCTGTCCAGGCCATTGGCAGACAGTTTCTCAAGCAGAATGCTGTGGGAAATGGTGTCAAAGGCTTACTGAAGTCCAGGTACACCATGTCCACAGCCTTTCCCTTGTTCACTAATCGGGTAACCTTGTCATAGAAAGAGATCAGGTTAGTCAGGCAGGACCTGCTTTTCATAAACCCATGATGACTGGGTCAGACCACTTGGTTGGCCTGTGTGTGCTGTGTGATA
>NW_010331248.1:28474-33828 GCF_000700745.2 Antrostomus carolinensis | reverse complement strand
TGTGGGAGAGGGAAATAGTTCTTGCTGGATTAAGAAAAGCCACAGTAAGTGAAGTCACTTTCTGAATGGGAGAGCACAACATTAAATACAAGAATGCAGAATAACAGATGAAGTAAGCAGAACTGGAAATGGGGTCAACGGCAGCTCCTAAATTTTGCCCTTAAGCACTGAAAATATTTCTCTTGAAGTGCTAAAGAAATCTTCACACTCCTCTTTTTTCCAGCCATCGATACCAATGGCACACTTTCCCTGCCTGAATCATCCCTGTCTTCTCCCCCAGGTCCTGGCTGAGACTGACCTGACTATAGAAGAAAAATCACCTGTATCTTTCCTAATATTTTATGACTGCCAAAGCTTCTCCCTGCAGTTCTCCACAAGTCTTTATTGAAATATTGTCCCACCAGTTATTCAGGGCATGTTTTGGGTGTTAGAACACATACTGAGACAAGAGATATGGTGCTGATGTCATGGATGTTTGGGGTTTTTGTGTTTGTTTTTTTGTTGTTGTTGTTTGGTTTTTGAGGTTTTTTTTGGTTTTTTTCCCCTTCATGTAGTTGTTGTAGGCATCTTAGTTGGGCATTGCTTATGTAATCCAAATCCTGACTAACACCATACAAAAATCTCCAACCTGCCTGGCCTTCCCCTGAGGCTAGGTGTCATACGTTGCAATTAAGAATTCCTTTCAGTTGTCATATTGCCATAAAACTTCAAAAAAACACAGTAGAGTTAGAATTAATATTGAGGCAGAACTAAACTTGAGACCAAACACTGAACCGAACTGTTTATACTGAATGGGTTAACTGTAATGTCCAGTAAAGACATACAGACATTTCAGAGCAGTGAGAAAAAACCCCACAACAAAAACATCATGAAAATGTCACTGAAAAGACATTAGTACTTGTGCTTGTTTGAGCAATCACTCTGTCACTTTAATAACCTACAGCTGAAAGTGACAAACGTTAATCAGTGCTCTCTGCCCTTAGAAGACAGACAACTTGATCTTAAAAACTCAAGAACATTACAGAAATGAAGTTGATTGTGTACTCGATTTTTCTTTGCAGATAAATCTGTACAGTTCAACTTGTGCTTGAAAGTGGAAAGACTGGTTTGAAAGGGGGAAAAAAATCATAACTGTCCATTATTTTTTCTTTTCACTATATATTGCAAATAACTGAAAAGAGCATATAAAAATCATTGTCTGTTCTTCAAGGCTATCATAAACCAATTTAACATATAAGGTAAAATCCAGTAATTTTAAATTTCTTTTTCAGACTACTTATTTAAAAGTTTGCTTATTTTTACATACAACTGTCTAGATGAAATTTTATTACATAATTGCATTAAATTTAACACTTTGGGATCTTTTTCACTCTCAGACAAATATATGTGTGAAAATGAATCCAGATAAAACACTTAAACCATCGATACTTTTACCGTTTTGTCCCTTCTCAATGATTTTGTTTTGACTATAACAAGTTCCCAAATGCTCACCTGATTTGCATCTAAATTTTCTTGAAATATTTCTACTCATAGGTATGAAAAAACCAAACAATTTTTGTTTAAATTTTTGTCACCTTGCCTTCCTCTTACATTTACTGAATTTCCCATAGCACACATGAACACATCCTTGATAAATAATAAAGCCCCAGTCTGAAGACTTGCAACAAAGATGTTTCTTCTTTCTTTCTATATTACATAAAGAGGAATTCACAAGATTTTTTTTTTTGTGTGTGTGTGTGTGTGTGTGTGTGTGTGTGTGTGTGTGTGCTTTGATTCAGGCAGAGGAGAAGCTTGAAGAGAAGAAAAAGAGCACTATAAAGAAAGTATGTTAAATTTCTGGTTGTTGTTCAATATTAGCATTTTAAGGTCCTGTGTGATATCAAAATTGTAGGACTGAGTTACAAAAAAAGGTGAATGAAAGCTGCTTGGCTTCTTGTAAAGGTTAGCATAATTGTAGATTGCTAAGTTATGGTATAGAAAAGAGACACTGCAAGCTCCTTTTAGGAAGATTTTTTTTTTCCTAGATAATGAAAGAGTAGCCCCTGTAAAGTTATGAGAATAATGTTAGAGAAATTGTTGTAGTGTTAACACTTGTAAGATTTATTTTCTGTTTTCAATTTCCTGCAAGCTAGATGGTGTTAGACAAATGCGTTCAGATGCAAAAAATAACCACTGCATGCACACAGTGATAATCACAACAAAAGGTCCATGATGTGCTAAAAACAATGTAGAGGGGTCAAAGCCTCCACTTGTCCAGTTTTCTGCATGTTAGGTACCACACAATCTCTTCTTCATTTTTGGTAATATCGGGTGCCTTTCTCTGATTCATGAAGGGAGAGGAGAGAAAAGCAAGGATCAGAACAAGGACCATGAAAGAACTTCTGAATGCTGCTAGGACTGCTTTAGATCAGTCTTGGTTTGGGGGAAATAGTTTAATTGCTGTGCAAAGCAAAGAGTGATTGAATAGTTCCAAAGGCATCTTGAAAACACAACACCTTCTTCCCGTCTTTTTCCATTCCTACCATAGGGGCTTCAGAAAGTAGTTAGTAGGCAGATTTTCTTCAGTGTCTCTACTGTATTTGTAACCTTTCTGGGTTACAGCACACATATCCTTTTCAGATTCAACCCTTCTGAAAAAGTCATGCAAGACTTCATCACAGATCATTTAATATTTGATGCTTCTTGGAGTCTGACTAAAGAATCTCAGCTGCTGCTTTTCTTTCCCTTTTCTAAAGGAGCATTTTTAATATTATTTGTGCAGAAAACTTGCAAATGTTAATCTAATTACTGAGAAATAGTCTTGTTTATTGAACTGATGGCTTTTAAGTCAGTTTGATGAATTTGGGGAGCCTCAGCCGCTATTTTAGATTTGCATTTCAGAAGAATTTAGATTATAAATCAATTCAAACACACTACATTCTTACATTACAGACTCTTCAAATAAGTTTTATATTTTAAAATGTCAGTCTCATGACATAGCACTGAGTACAGAGAGACATGTCCCTTAACTTTCACATCAGCCAGTGCATTTCGATATTATGTGATATACATACACAAATGAAGCTAATTTAGTTTGGGATTCAGTTTAAGACATTTCATTTCTGAGATCCACTTACATTCATATACCTGTGTGCTATGT
The DNA here is from genome assembly GCF_000700745.2 of Antrostomus carolinensis. Classification (NCBI taxonomy): domain Eukaryota; kingdom Metazoa; phylum Chordata; class Aves; order Caprimulgiformes; family Caprimulgidae; genus Antrostomus; species Antrostomus carolinensis. Next base: position 30,689 of record NW_010331248.1, on the reverse strand, counting down.
CTAAAGTCCTACTTTCAGTCTGGCTGATGGAGCCTAGCAAATGGTTCAGCTGAAAAGCCACAAAAACTCATTTTATTTACCTTAGAGTGGGTGCATAGTGGCATGCCCAAATGTATCCCACCTTCAGCCTCTTCCAGATTCAGTGCCATATATACAACTCCCTCGCAAATGTCTTCGAAATGCTCCTAGTGCCTCTAAAATAGTAGTAGACACCTATGCCTGTGTAACTGAATAAACTCTTAGCTAGATTTTAATATCAGCTAAATTGTTCTCTGGCCTGAGAAGAATGGGAAATAAAGAAGAAAACAATTCACATGCAGCTATTTAGCATCTAGATACTTAAACTGAATTTGACACCTGCAGGCTGTTTACATACACAGAGGTCAGCACTTGCAGGACAGAGATTCAAAATACAATTTGAAATAAGATGTTAAGAACAAGCTTAAACAATCATACAAAAGGTAGAAGGCCTATATTATTACTAGCTGTAAAATTTACTTTCTTTTTAAATTCTGTTAAAGGAAGCAATAAAAAAATAAATCCATAAACAAACTTTCGATACAAAGAAAAAATGAAACCATTGTTTTGAATATATATGCAAGTCATTTTAGTTCTTTGCTTTTGTCTTCCATTTTCTCTAGTGCCTGGAAGAAAATTACCTACCCTTTACTTAAGTATCTATTATGTGGAATTCATTTCATCTGTATTTTCTCCTTCTCCCATGTTCGTTAAAAGGGCAGCTTGTAGGCCACTTCTTTCATACTGTTACGTGACTTTTGGTCTTTTTCTGAGATGGACAAAGTTAGTAAGCAGGAGAGTGCTATGATTCTATGATTCTATGAAAATAGACAAAATACTGCCTGCTCTTTAACAAAAGAGAGAGTATTTTTCTTACTGCAAACAATGTAGGCTAATGCAACCTGATGACATGTTAGGATTTTCCTCCCTTAAATTACAGCTCCAAAACCAAACATCACAGTCATAGTTTACTGAAATGAGATCTGAAGTGTTACTTTTTTGGTCAGAAATATTTCATTGTGAAAATAAGAACCTTGACAATCAAAGGGGAAGTGAAACTGATTTGCTAAAAGTACTCTTTGGGAAAAACAAACAAACCTCTAATATAATAGTGGAAGCAATACTTAGACTAAATTATTTTACTACATTGTTGTATTTCAGTAAATATCTCAACAATAAAAGAATTAGTAATAAAAGAAACTTGGTATCATATAGAAGGCTTTTCTTCAAATAATTCTCTCTTCAAGCATTGTCTTCATTTGTGTCACTTCAGAGCTGTTAAAATGGGACATTAACAATCACTACACCAATTTCTTCTTTTCCAATATCAACATCCCTCCTCTGTTCTGTGTAAGTACAGGCATTGTTTACTTTCCCTTCAGTACAAATTAATATCTCCTTTAATTAAGTCTTACCTAAAACAATTCTCCTGTCTAACTCTTTTAGCTCTTAGACTTTCTTACATCTAGTCCACCAAGACTCTTCACTTAAAATCATAACTCTACTCACTGTAAAGATCATATTGCTCTTTTTTCTTCTTACCACCATGCTTGCTTGTTTGTTTTTCAGTGTCAAGTTTTCACTGAACCAAGCAAACAGAAAACACACACTGGAATTTAGCAATATACATAGCTTATATCAACTTAACAATGAGAAAAGGTACCCTGCACTCACTCTTTTCTCTCATCAGTATTAGGTATTTGTTTTGTTCAAAGGCATGTGAAATTGCTCTCTGGCCTGAGAACAATGGGAATTAAAGGAGGAAACAGTCCACATGCAGCTATTTATCATGTACAGTAAAGACACTGATGTCAGCTGACATCCTGCAGTGTCAGAAGGACAGGGAGAATAAAGAATGACTAGATTTCAATCACCTGACTTCCAACAAGCATCAAATTAAAGAAAACCTCATATCTTGTTAATTTCTAGGAACTAGCAATTGCTTTTCCACACTTAATGTAATTGTTAGCAACCCAACCTGTATAAATTCCTAATGTTAGCCTGAAGGCTTTTTCTATTCACTAAGACATACCTAAGTCACAGTGAAAAATATCATGGATGTCTGGCTGGTCTACTAAGCTTGTATTTGAAAAGGAGATGGATAAAATCAAAAGAGACAGATTTCTTGTCATGGTTACCAAACACTTTCACAGAAGAGAAAGATGTTGGAAAAAGAGACAAGCTCACAAATGGAGTG
>NW_010331248.1:5590-28437 GCF_000700745.2 Antrostomus carolinensis | reverse complement strand
CAAATCAAGATAAAGGAAGGGACCAAGTAAAGTCCATCTTGTATGTGCAATTAAAGTTCTCCTGCACTTGCATACCATTTCAAGAGGCTGTCGGAGTTGTTGACTTTTGTACAAAGACCTGTACTGGTGGTGGTTCAAATATTTAAATAACTCAAATGATGCATACATCTCCATCCTTATTTTTTTATTTTCCTTTTCCATTCCCGCAGTTTTCTTGCCATATGACTATGAATGCCTGTTTGCTAAAAGTTTACAAAACTACTTTCTTTGCGTGGGCCAGTGCTCTAAATCAGGACCTCTGAGAGTAACTCAAAAGCATCTTAATAAATGCAAATAATGAAAACTTGAAATCTGAATTCCAAACTACTTTAGAGTAATTTTAAATCTGCCTAGTGCTCTTGTTTGTTTGTTTGTTTGTTTTTGTTAATTACTTTACCATTGTGATGATATTTACTTAATTAATAGGCCCTTTTGAGAGTTACTTCTGTGTATTTCTAGCACATTTGGTCTTCTTTTAAGAAAGCTTATTTCTCTCATCCATTGTCAGATTTCTTTCTTACTAACACAATTAAATGTAACCAGAGATCCTAAGAAGATCTAGGAACATGTTTTTGAACTCGTAAGATACATTGCTGTAAGGCTTAATGTTCAGATATTTTATCTTTTTTTCTTTTCTTTTTTTTTTTCATCCAGATTTAACATCTGACAATCATTGGTAAAAACTATATAAAGAAACAAAAATATTTTTCAGTATATATGGCCAGGGTAAAAGCCCTTTGTACAGTAAGACAGATCTGAAAATTATTTGGTACCATGAAATGGTAATTCCCATTTGTAAACATGTTTTACATTATTCAAGAAATGCTGCTTCTACAAGTTTTATGAAAAATTTAATGTATTTCTTTTTTTCTCACCATTTCCTTTACTAAAGCAAAGATTTCCTTATACATTCTGTACTCAGGATTTCTGATAACACATTAAACAATTGTATGCATGCATTCTATGACTATGTGCAATGTATGGTTTTTAAGAACTGACAGAATTATATATAGATAGAAATAGATATTCTTAAAATGAATAGAACAGGACTTCATAATACCTGAAAGAACACTGGTAATTACAGCTTACCAAAACGATTAATGTTCATAAACATCCAAACACATAAGTCTGCGCAAATACTCAACTACAGGAAAGTAAATGGACTACTACCACCATCATTATTAAGGACAAATGCAGGACAAAGGAAAATGTTTGATGTTTTAAGTCCAAACTGGTTTCTACAAGGGAAAATATATTATCTCTAGCTCTAAAGTGATAATTTCTAATTATAGGTGTAAAAGTAACATCATTTTAAAACATGAGTTTAAAAACAAGGTCATTAGTTAATAAGAGCATATTCAGATTCAGAAAGATGCCTGAATTGCTACATACATGGTATGTGGTGATAAAGATGATTTCTAAACAGTATTTGACTGACATACCAATGCAAAACTCTGTCTGAATATATCTTAAAAACCTATTTTGTCTTTTGCAATACAACCCATTGTAACACTTTAGCATAAATCCGAGTCCAGCCTTCCTCTTGATGATCTTAGGTTGGGCCATTATTGGAGATACTGTAATAGAAATCTCCAGGCACAGGAAAAAAAAACAAACATGAAAACATGAAGGAAATATCAGTCTGATGCGAATAATATTTCAGCTTTTTTGCAATATTAGAAGAGGTAGAAAGTGTGACAGAAACTATTTAGTACTTACTATTATACGAGCTGTATATATATATATATATATATATATATACACATAATTTCCGTAAGCTTGAGCTGAATATATACATTAACTCTTTGTGCAGCTATAACTAAATTTTCTCCCTAAGTAGCATAATGGGTAGCTTTTTGTGTTTTTCTTTTAAAGAAAACCGTCATGAGAAGAACAACCATGTTGAAAATGCTGTTGAACAAATGATGTGATAAAAAATGTGTCACAGGATATGTAAAGAGCTCAAAGAACAAACGTTTTTAAATACACATCATCTGGTAAAAATCTCTATTTCTCTAAAAAATTATTGTCTAGCCTCTCTTTCTTTTCGACTTTTTCTATTGTATGTGAGTAGCAACACCATTTTTAGATATGCAGACAGAGAGGAACACTGCTTCATCTGTTCAACTAACTGCAATAATCAATTGTTTCAAACATTTGAACAATTAGTAGTCACTCTTCTCTGTACTTTTTATGTAGAAATTCTAATTTGGATAATTTTACATCTAGTGAAAACCTAGTATAAGGCTATGAGACCATATAGAAAGTGCCTATATGAACTTTTTCACTGCAAAAGGCTGTAAAAGATATCTCTGTGCAAACCATTTTAAAGATGCAGAAAGAAGCTGAACATCTATTTTGCAAGCAGGAAGCAAAATCTAGTCCAAGTCATTTTGATAAAGCTTGATGCATCAGAAGGTTAAATACCTTTGGAAAATAACTGGCACTCAGTTTCTATTATCTGGTTAAGCCAGATGCAGTTCTAGAGGATATATGTCTTTAAAAACAATTAAATTTCACCTTCTATTTTCCTTGATGCAACTACTTTACATCAAATATTTTTTTACAGAAAAAAGTTAATTAAATTCAATCATTACATAAAATGCATATAAAATTAAATTTGAATGTGAAAAAGGAACTTTTTACTGTAGCATGGTGATTGTAAGAGTTAAACTAGAATCAGAAGCAGGAACACAGGACTTATGTATCCAGTTCCACCCATCTCATAAATTTTGAATTTTGCTATAAATGACCTAAATTTATACCAAAACCAATTTAACATGTTCAAGATATTCAACCAGTAATTTCTACTTAAGCATGAAGCACTTCAGGGAAGGGAGTACCAGGAGAAGAAGAAAAAGGAACATGCTCAGAAAACATGTTTCTTTGTCACAAAAGTCTCACTATTAAAAGCCATGTTTTGTATCTGGTTAATTAAAATGTGGTATATTAAAATACAGTACCTTATAACACATGCATACAGCCCGCTGTCTTGTACCACTGTTGGTCGGAACCAAATAGAATCTTCTTCTTTGCTCATTCTAGTTCCATCAAAAGCTATAGGTTCCTCAAAATCTCCGGGCCCAGAGCTTTTGTACCACATCAAACTAAGTCCAGCACTTTGGGCTAGGGAGTAATTAGCTCTGATATATCCATAAAAGAGTGCACATTTTATGCGAACAGGTTCTCCCACTAGAACCTGATATTTCTTGTAATCCACAGACCAGTCAGTGCATCCATCAGCTAAAAGAGAAGAGAAAAAGACAAGAGATTATCAAAGGCGTCAGAGAGCACTATTCACACAGCAACCTTTATTCTGGAACAGCACTGCATTTGACAAAAGCTCCATTGAGTGACTAGCAGTACTCTTTGATCCCTGAAAAATTAACTGCATTTTCACACTTTTAACATGTTCTTGTCTATGCAGAACAGAGTTTTTATGAGATTTTTTGTGAAATGTTGATAATTTCTGAGATAACTGAGCAATTGCTCTTTTTCTTTTCATGGAACTCCAGCATCAATCAGTTATAAAATACTGGAATGAAACTACTGCAACATAGAGGCCATGTGGTATACAAGGTGTCACAATTTGTGAATTGTATTAATCAAATACCTTCAGAGTAACCATACAAATGGAAGAAGGTATTAGTCTCAGAAGACATTAGGATAAGGAGATGTGGCCTGAACCAAAAAGTGTGCAAGATTCAAGTTAGATTAAAAGTGGAGAAGAGACTGTCTCAATAATAAGAGCAATAAGAGCAAATGTGTAAAAAGACAGTGGCAGGAAAATTACTGTCAATATTTTTAATGGATTATTCAAGAACAAGTCAAGCAGATTTTACTTGGATCTCCTGACTTTCTAGAAGTACATTACAAATTAATTTAAATGATTAATATTATATTTTTTTTCCTGTCCTGATTAACAATAATTCTAGAATAATTTTCATATTCTTCATCTGTTAAATAATATCAGCCTGTACCAATACTGTCCCACAATAACTGTTCATCAAAAGACAATACTAGATTTGTTTGTCTTTTTAAAAAAATCCAACCTCCACCTTCCATTATTTTTAGGTAAGGATACCAGAACAACAAAAGGTACATGGGTACAATGTCTTCCTTAACAAAACTTATGTTTTGTTTTTTTTTTTTCTAAAGGATTTGAACCGTCGAAATTCATCATTAGGTTAATTCACTTAAAAAACTCTAAGTCCAACCTCAGCTAGTTAATCAGGCCCTCACTCCAGTGAGTAGAAAGCAATAAGTACATCTAAAGAACAAATTATTTTATCTTAAAATTAATATCTATGTCATGTTTAAATATTTGGTCTTCTATTTGTTAACTTTAAAAGAGCTTGGGCAGCTAGATAGCTTAGAAAATTAGCTTTCACACAGTTAGAGTTGAATGCCTCTCACCCTAGAGTTGGTTGAATACTGACTTTTAACAAAGAATTCAAACTGATGCGCAAGTTAAGGTAGTATTAGCACTTTAAAGAAAGACACAGTTTTTATCTCTTATTTAGGAGAACAGCATGCCAGTTAGTGATTTCTGAGATTTACATTTTGATAATACTACAGTATTTATTATACATAGCAAAATAAGAAAGACATAAGCTCTCCATACATGAGCGAAAGATGAAGGAAAAAAACAAACAAACCCCAAAACTTTAGAATCAATTCGCATTGTGAACAGAATTCACACAGGGAAATATTTCATATATCTTTGAATTGTCTCCTCCTGCGTTTACTTTTAAAACTAGGAAAGGATGATAATATGTCCCTGTTCTAATTTTCCTACCCAACAGTCCCTAAAATTTAGTAACATTTACAAGGCTCTAAGACACAGATGTACTCTTGCAGAAACTGAAGTGAACAGAGACAAGGCTACGCTATTAGCTTCCCTGTAGGACTTAAGAAACTAACTTCAATTTATTTCAGAATTCATTTAAATCTTTGATAATTTCATTTTTTACCTTTCTGAAAGAGCATTCCCTTTCTGATCTGATTCTATTTCTCTCCGCTTCTAAACCCCCATGCCAAAAATGAATTAACATGCACCTCTAAGCAGCATTAATTCCATTATATAAGTTACCAGGTAATAGCTTCTTCATCATACTTTATTATCAAATTGTAATCTTGCCTTTCACAGCCTAATTAAGTTAGTACACCTCAGTTTATACTATTAGTCTGCTAGTCATGTTTTCTCTCTCAGGATATTCAGTTCTAACGGTTCCCACTTTCTTGAGCTTGGTGAATCTATGATAACATATTGTAGAATAACAACAACTCTGTTTCAAGCCTTCATATTGAACAAACAATTAACTATGCAGAGCAGGTATCTTTGACTTTATTTCAGCATGATATTCCTCATAAAATAATGCTAAATATCACCTGCAGTCCAACTTAGTAAGCTTGGGCAAACATGCTAGGAGGTGTTCCATAGTCATAGGTAAAATCAGAGAGAATATCACCAAATTTTTGAAAATTAATATTATAGAAGTTGAGTTCCTGAATTCTAAGGAAAATGTTAACAATAGTTTGAATATGTAGGCATTGTATTTACATTAATATTCTGTGAAACAGATTATTCTAAATCTATAAATTGGATGACATTTCTATGGACAAAGAATATGAATCAAAAATTCTTAAATGCATAGAATTGTCTAAAGTTTCACAATAGGACTTCATATCACAAAGTACAACCAACATGACTATTTGGTCACTTGTTGGCACTAACCACATCAGTATGTTTCCCCAGATAGCTTAAGAGAACATGAGTTGAAGCAAATATGAATACTGGCATGCTCACAATATTATGGATTTATAATTTACATTTTAACTGATGGTGTACCCCAGGTGTCAATACTGGTCCAGTCCTGCTTAACATCTTCAGTAATGATCTGGATGGTGGGAACAGTGTACCTTTAACAAGCTTGCTGATGACACAAAACTGAAAGGAGTTGATACATCAGAGGGTTGTGCTGCTATCCAGAGGGTCCTCAACAGGCTGGAGAAATGGGCCGATAGGAACCTCATGAAGTTCAACAAGAAGTGCAAAGTCCTGCATCTGGAGAGGAACAACCCAATGCACCAAGATATACTGCAGGACATTCAGCTGGAAAGCAGCTTGACAGAAAAGGACCTGGGGTCCTAATGGACACCAAGTTGAACATGAACCAGCAATGTGTCCTTGCAGCAAAAAAAAATCAATGATAAGCCGAGCTGCATTAGTCAAAGTATTGTCAGCAGGTGGAGAGAGATGATCCTACCCCTCTACTCAGCAGTAGTGAGGCCATACCTGGAGTACTATGTCCAGTTCCAGGCTCCTCAATATCAGAGAGAGATGGCTAGACTGGAGATAGCACAAAAAAAGGGCCATGAAGATTGTTAAGGGACTGGAGTATCTCTCCTATGAGCATAGGCTGAGAGCTGGGACTGTTCAGCCTGGAGAAGTGAAGGCTCGGGGAGATCTTACCAATGTATGCATGAAGGAAGGGTGCAAAGATGAAAGAGACAGGCTATTTTCAGTGGTGCATGGAGACAGGACAAGAGGCAATGGGCCCAAACAGAAACACAGGAGGTTCTGTCTGAACATCAGGAAACACTTTTCACTGTGAGGGTGACAAAGGCCTGGCACAGGTTGCTCAGGGAGGCTGTTGAGTGTCCACCCTTGTATATGGGTAAACATCTCTAGATGGCCCTGCTTAAGCAGGGGTTTGGACCAGATGACCTCCAGTGGTCCCTTCTAACCTCAACCACTCTGTAATTCTGTGATTTGTTGCAGTTACATTCAGTGATAATCTTAAGAAAACATTCGTCCCCTTCTCAGTGTGGTCTTTCAATGAAGTGAACATGACAGTGTTTCTCTTCCTGCTTAGATAAATATTATACCAGTTAAACTCTGATAACACTGACATTCATGTCATTTAGGACTGCATTAACCTTATTACAACTGGAAGTTTTAAGACCTTAAAAATCTTCCAGTAAATACCTCACACTGCTGCTGACCCAATGTTCTTTCATCTTTAAGAAGGTGCTAATACAATTTTGTCAGATATAATAGAAATTCATAATTCTCATAAGACACAGACACACTTCTATGATATTTTGTAATAAGAGTGATATTTCAGGAGGTAACTGTCTATCTGTGCTTGAAATGCTCTTATTCCACTGTAACTGGGAGGGATAAAAAGAGGCTCAAAACCAAATAATGGAAAGAAAAATAGATTGTCATGTCATTAAAAATGAGATTTCTGTGAATACTCAGATGATAGCACACAGGCACTGTAACTGACACTTCCTACATACCTGCAGCATGTGATATATAGAGTACACATGCATTTTTCAGCCTAGGAAAACTTAGATGTATCAGAAACCTAATTAAAATCCTGATTTCCAAATTTCCTGAACCATGTAAAGATACATTTTCAAACACCCAAAACCTAATTATATTACTGATGCCTTTTACATTCATAAAAATCTTCATATTTTTCCTACTGATATGGACACCTTAAAAAATGTTATATATTTGCATGTTAAACACTTGTGTTACTGCCTTCATAAATAGCATAGAGAAGAGCAAAGACTTCATATTCATGAAGACTTGTTAATATTAAATAGATCAAGGGACTTCTGTTCAGTGGTCCACACAGGACTGGATTTTCTTTCTTTTCTTTATGTATAAGTAGGGCATTGTCTAAAGAAAACGGCTTGTGTTTCCCTTCTTAGTTATGGCTGCTACAGACACACATTCAACAACTACATTTATGCTGGCACAAAAAACTGCGGGAAAAAAAATATACACTCAAGACTTATCAAATATTTTTATTTCTATTGTCAATCATCAAGCAGTAAGTCATCTTTCATTTTATTTTAAAAATAGGAAAATACTTGAAAACTTCAACAGCTTTGAAATTTCAGAACTGCCTTCGAATTAATGGTTGTAGTCCCTGATCTCTGTTTTAACATGCTGCCAGTTATTGCTACACATAATAGCACAATGCAGGGTCCAGGATTAATATAATTCACTCAGTTATTTCCTTGAGTGATTTCAGGGTATGAAGTAAACTACACTACATCACTGTCCTGATAATGGATCATTCTGCTGGATGAACAAGCTTCTTACAGGCTGTACCTGCTGATAGGACCCAGCACACAAAACATTTAAAATTACTGAGAAGGTCTCCCCCTTCATGTTTCAGGATCATATGTTTCATTTTCAAGACAAAATTCAATGCTGAAAAGGAGAAAAAAATAAAACTAATACCTCCTGGCTCCACTGCATTAGCCTGGTTTAATTCAAAAGCTTCAATTCAATTTATAGGTTTCAGAGTTAGTAGAGGTCTTCAAGTTTGGAATATACTGGTGGAAATCTGAATTCTGTATATCTAAACAGTTTAGGACTGCCAGCTAAAAACAGTTCTCCTAAAACATTTATAACAATAAAAGTAAATTCTCCTAAATTTATTGCATGTAATAATATTTAATAAAATAAAAACAACGGATCTGGTTTTTCCACTTATCTGTTTTTGTAGTTCTGTTCTTAATATAATTTCCTGCAGAGAGATTTACACAATGTGGCTGTGCTTTCTATTTATTTGCCAGCCACTTCACCAGTTTTTAATACATTAGGTGTTTGCAACCAAATCTGACAAAGAAGTCATCTCATAAATTTTGAAAAGTGTCTATGTAAGGGACAAAGCACTAGGTCTTGTTTCCAGACACAGGAACTTGTTGAAGGCATTAGTATATGCACAAATATGATGGTAGCATGTAGGCAGAGTAAATACGATGGCTAGAGAAATTGAACAGAGAATATTGTAGCAGTGTGGCTAAGATTTTTGGGTAGGGTGGAGAAGTATGGAGCATAATCTGTCAAGAAAACAGGTTTCCCTTAACTGGATTTTCATAAAACAGCTTTTCACAAGTTTATCAAGTGATACATAACACTAAGGACTACTTTCTTTAAAATAATTTACACAAAATTTTACTATCAAATGCACAAAGTTAAAACCATCAATCTGTTCTGGATTATTTCTTTTTACCCTGGTTATTTCTTTTTGTTTTTTGCTTAGTCTATCTAGTTTCTTTCAAAAAATAATAAAAAAAAAATCAAGAGTTTATAGCACAGTCATTCCAGTGCCTGAGATAATTAGCTCTATGCAACATATCACATGCTATTTTATTGTGTTTTCATTACGAAGAAATGCAAAGATTGTCTTTTTTGATTTGTGTATCCTTCTATTTGCTATAAAAATTAACTCTGAGAGGAATGAAGAAGCAGAGCTTAGAAATGCAACATGTTATGGGTATGAGAAAGACAATGTGATCAGTACTATTCTTAGAGCACTTAGATTTTGTACTTTCAAAAAAGTACCGGTATAAATAAGAATCATGAAAAAAATTTGGAATTATCATTAGTACTAATGTTTTCAAATGACCACATCAAGTATATTTTATATATGACTAAAGTTCCTTTTGCACTAGGACTGCTGTAACAGCTTTGCACATTACTATGCTGTACTTCTGTTTGAGATAGCACTGTGATTTTGAAATCCCATTTTAATTCTCTTGAAAACTATTTCAAAAATTATATTGTAGGCTAAAAACTTACATATTTTGTTTTCAGTCTGTAAGTGTGTAGTGGCTGGCATAGAGGGTGCCAGTAAGGGAAAAATAAGATGTTGAAGGACATTTGATGGAGACAGAAAAAATAGTTCATCTATTAAAGAAGTTAGCTCCTAAAAATTGCAATTGTCCCAGCCCCATCAGAGAGAAGTTTTAAAAGTGGCAGATATAGTAGTTGAGGAACCTTGGCCAATGCACTAGCCCACAGAAAAAAGAGTAATGGAAGAAGAAAGCTATGATTTGCCAGAAATTAATTAAAAATGCTGTATTTCTTGGTTTCAGACAACTGCATTAACATGAAACAGAGTACATATGCCTCGGTATTGGACTACTTAGAGGAAGAATAAGCATGAAAATACCTTTACGTCTATCTGGTGGGAAGTTTTTATGTCATTCTCTCTTTTACCTAAAACTAAATAATATTTTTGTCTGAGTTAATACTAATCCTTTAATTATCACTATTATGTTGCAGCAAAAATTAAAACATTAATCAATCACTAAGCCCTGCGTGCAACAGAACAGGGAAAAGAACAGGAAGAGTAAAAGTGATAAAACTCATTGGTTAAGATAAAGTTTAAGAAGTGAAAGAAAAAGAAAAAAATAAAAAAAAACAAACAACAAACAAACAAAGATGCTACGGCACTTATTTACCACCTCCCGCAAGCAGACCAATGCCCAGTTAGTCTCTGAGCAATGGCTACCTTGAAAATCAAAACCTCCCCTTTTTTATTTTCAAACATGGTATTATTTCATGTGGAATATCCTTTTCAGGCCAATTCAAGTCAGCAGTCCTGGCTGTGCCCCCTCCCAATCCCTTGCCTCCCACCCTCAAGCCTACTTGCTTTGGGGAGTAGAATGGGAGAAAGAGAAGCCCTGATGTGGTGCAAGTGCTGATCAGCAGTAGTCAAAACACTGGTGTGTTATCAACACTGTTCTAGTCACAAATGCAAAACATGATACCACACAGGCTGCTGTGAAGAAAACTAACTCTATCTTAGCCAGGCCCAGTACACAGGTCCCTAATCTTTTGTGTACTTCTATGTGGTACCTTATTTCAATTACTCATTTTCAGCTCAGAGAGTATCTGTACGTTTACAGTTACAGCATAGAGATGGCAGCATAATGTAATCAGCAGCCACAAAACACAGGAGTTTGTTTACTAGATTAATTTCCAAAGCCTGATATTAAACTATGTTAATGATCAATGCCCATCTGAAATGAACTGTTTCTTGTTTGTAATACATACTATACATTTTTATTTAAGAACAGTTCTACATCCTTTTCTTCTTACACGGCTATGCTACAGTATCTGTGGTTCTTTTTGGACCTTAAGTATACAAGTCTCTCTTCTCTGCTCCCCAAACATGCCATGATTTATTTTGAAAGATACCTTCTACCCAGTGTGATTGTCATACAATTTCTACTGTTCACTATATGATTTAGATATGGAATCTCAGTGTTACTATGTGAGGAAATGAAGTCTGGTATGTATTGGTCATAGATTTCCCTCTGGAAATGCAAATGACTGAAACAAAATAGTACCCAAACTAAAGAGAAACTACCATTGGAAATCATTATGCTAATTTCTAAAAACTGAAGAAGCACACATAAGGATGGCTTTTAGAAGGAAGATTTCCAAGAAAAGAGAATCTCTGGACCACACTGGTATATCATGTTGTACAGCAGATGGTAAATTATTTAATCTCTTCCATAATCTATTATTGAAATTGTTTCTGAAAATATATTCTGCTCTCCAGTAGCTTCATTTTTGAGATTATGGGGAAGATCAAGGATTTCTTCATGTTGGAATTTTAGTAGCACTTAAATAGTAGCTGCAGAATGTCATAATCAAGTTGCTGAACACCAGCTGAACTGTGATAACCAAATATGTGAAGACTCTCCACTTGGAGTCAGTATGAGACAATTCAGCAGATTAGTTCATAATACAAGAGGATTAAAATTAATCAAATTACAACATGTGCATAGGGGAGTGAAAACACCTTGTTGCTGTGATTTAGCCGCTGGAAATTTCTTAAACTGCATTATCATGACTATGTGACTAGGACTGCAGAAATGAAAAGAATTGCAGTGAGTGCTTCAGAAGAGCTGAGACCCAAAGAAACACCATTTATTGTCAGCAGGTCAAGGGAGGTTCTCCTCCCCCTCTACTCTGACCTGGTGAGGCCACATCTGGAGTACTGCATCCAGTTCTGGGCTCCTCAGTTCAAGAGGGACAAAGATCTTCTGAAGAGAGTAAACAGGAGGGCCACAAAGATGATGAGGGGCCTGGATCATCTCCCATATGAGGAAAGGCTGAGAGATCTGGGACTCTTCAGCCTGGAGAAGAGAAGACTGAGAAGGGATCTTATAAACATCTATAAATATCTGAAAAGTGAGAGCAAATGGATGGGGTCGGACTTTTTTCAGTGGTGCCCAGTGACAGGACAAGGGGCAATGGGCAAAAACTGGAACACTGGAAGTTCCAGACAAACTTAAGGAAAAACTTTAAATAGACTTTGAATCAAAGGATCATTTTTTACTTTAAAATTTCAAAGATTAAATGTTCTAACCATATAATTATTAAGTATACATAGATCATGAGTTTGCCAGCAGTAGTACATGTTTTTATAAATACCCATTTTTGTTTATTAATCTGTTCTAAATTACTTTCACTCTCAGTATACTGAGAGAGAGTTAATATATTAAAACTGTGATCTTCGATTGACAACATCAATATTCTTTGTCAAAGTACATGTTAACTGCATACAACTCCTAGTGATTTTGATGACTATTTACTGCCTACAGTAGTCCCACTAGACTCAGACTGTAGACACAGATTTATTTAAAGCCATATGTGTGTCAGATAGACAATTGTATCTACATCAGCAGTTAAATAGAAGTTAAAATACAGTAGAATATTTAAGACCATAAAGCAGTTCTAGGAAGATTTTTCTTTTTCTTTACTCAATAAAACAAAGTTATTTATTTCTCCCAAAGCTGGAAAGAACTTTTAGATAATCTTCAGTGCACATCACTGCATCAATTTGACTAACTGTGTGTGCATTTGCATGCAAAAGAACTGACCTAGTAATTACAGTGTTCTTGGACAGGGATATAATGTCAATAGTTCTACCCATAAATCAATGCAAATATATAGTGCCATCAAAAATTTGTTAAATAAGGCTTTGGTAATCAGCAGTGGCTTTGAGACACTCCAGAAACATTTAAAATGCTTGAGGAGATAAATAACATCTGTCTGTAGACATTCCTGTGCAGGTAAGTGGAGCAGAGCTGGACCCAGAGGCTGAGCCTGAGAGGAGGGAGGGAGGCACAGAGGCACAGAGATCTGGAAGAGCTGCTGCTTTATGGCCTGATTACAGCTGTTGTGGTACCAATGTGTGGCCTGGCAATAAGCACTGTTGCATTGGGACACAAGAGGGTTTTTCCACAGGACAGCTCAGACCAGGATCTGCACTGCCCTACCATCAGACAGGAGTAAATAATGATTAAAGACAAAAAAAACAACAAACCAAACTGCACCCTCCATGTAGCTGTTTCTTCAACAGTTGAAACATTTACTTCAAAACATAATTTTCCTTTTTAACAGAGATAAATCTATTCTATGCTGTGCAACTACAAATTACAAAAAATATACACTGCTATCAGATATTGCTAAATTTTTGTTGCATTACTTTGTGTACTTGTATACAAGCACCCCAGGTTCAGAAAGGGACATATTTACCTTCTCTTTTGGATTTCTTTTTAATCCCAAGAGCCTTTAAAATTTTCAGCGTGAATTGCTCAATGGAAAAATAAATTCTTGATATTACTTTGAAGGTTACTACCAGCACCCAGTACCATAACAATTAGAAAATACATACTAGCCAAAATAAGAATCTCAGTCATTGCCAGTTTGGACTTTGTTAATTAAAGTAGATTCCCTTTTATATAAAAAATACTGTTATTTAATGACTACAAAAAGTGGAAAAAAAAATGCTTGTTCTACAGAACTACAAGAAAATCTTCCATATATGTGCAACACTGGGATAATTTATCATCATCAAACTACTAAAGAAATAACATATTTTCTTATGAAATATAGATGATTTTTAATTGAAAACATTTTTATGCTATATACTCTTTTCTTGCAGATGCTACTAAGTAGAAAACACAGTAGTTTAAAACCAATAGGAACCTCCTGAAAGACTTAGCAAAGAACAACAATATTAACTGAACTTTAAAGAGAAAATATTAACTACAGTAAATCTGCACTCCATGGATTACAAAAAGCCATTATAAATCTGTTTGTACACTTTTTACTGTTTTAGAAGAACCCATATTATTATAGCATCTGGCATTTTCTTTCTTTTTTTTTTTTTTTTTTTTTTTTGTCCATATTAAGTCTAGAAGCTAAAGCTTATGAAAGATATTAAATTTTATAAATCTTTGCTCCCCAGTTTGACATTTCCTCTGTTCCCATATGCCACATGTTTGCCACACTTGAGACAGCTTACCAAAGAGAAAGAGGTCACCAGAGTAATACAGTAGTTCAGTACTTTAATCTCATTAGGCAAAGGAAATGAAAATCATTACTATTTGAGTTTGAGAAGAAAACTTTGCTCCTTTCACCAATGCTTACTTTAAAGCTTATCATGAATGTTTTAGTTGAAGCAAATCTAAAGAAACAGAATGTATTTAATAGATCTAAGAATCCAAATCCCACAAGACTCAGACAAAAAGTTTCCTTGTGTACCTTTCTGGGTGTGTCTAGCTGCATTAAATTTCAAAGGTGAAATAAAATCATCAGAACATTTTCCTTTCCCTCCTTATGCTACATCCCAGAATACATCCAAAGCAAAATTTAAAGTTGTTAGATAAAGCATACAAAATACATTCTCATATTCAAGTACATTTTTGCATCCTGACTCAATGAATAGAGTAGAAATATTTTTTTGGAATTAAACACTGAGAACACTTTCAATCAGAAAACTTTGTCATAGTCAATTGAAAAATAAATTTTTGAAACATTATAAAATTAATTTCTCATTCAGATTTAATGACTACACACAGAATGTTTATTTGATTGTGAAACTGCTTTTTTCTACAGTGCCACTGGGACTCATGATCAGGTCAGATGGTTCAGATTTGCCCTAGCAGCCATGCTACTTAATGGTTATCTCGTATAAAATCTTTGCAGGCATAAAACCTCTTGATGAATGATGAAAACCAAATTACAGCATCAGACATAGAAAGGCATAGCATGAAAGTTGCACAGGAGAAAGGATATGGACTTTTTTGCAATTTGATGCTGATTTACTGAATTATTTCAATTCACATCAGAATGAAATTCCACAGATGGGTTCAAACCAACTTCAAAAGATGTGTTTCAACTGCTCTTCACTCTAAAGCTACATAATGTAGCAGGCACACTAATTGAAAAGGTAAACTTTATAAATTCCACTGAACATAAAAGAAATCTATACTAAAGGGAAAAAAAAAAATCTTGCACTCTCTCTACAGTTATAAGTTTGCATGCCAGACAGGCAAAGCATGAACTGAATGTTTATTATCATTTTTAAAGGCAGGAAGTAAAGAATTCAGCCCAGTGGTGTTCTCCAACATCAGACTTTTTCCTGGGTGTTTAACTTATGCAATCAACTTTTGTATCATATTTATGTGCTACTCATTAAATTCCTATATTTATTGCTAATCATAAACAGGCCCAAACCAAGATTTTTCTTTCTTGGTGTAACATTATGGCTGGAAGAAGGGACAGCAATTGCTAGGAAAGCAGTGGTAACTAACTGTAGACAGAAAGAACATAGGGCAGAAGTACGGATATCTCTAGAGAGAGTGAAGTTCCGCAGATACTAATTCATGACCCAAAACTGAGATCAAATTCATAGATAAAGTTGGCATCAAGACATACATTTCACATTAAGTCTTGGGGAAACTTTTTGTTATTGCTGTCATCTTTGTTTATGCTATGCAGCATAGTTAACTTAATCAACAAACAGCAGCAACAAAATCCCTGTGTTTTAATTGGTTTTAACTGTTCTAAATCTTAAACTTTCCTTAAGGATCCTTTCCAGAGCAGTTATGCATTACAACTATGACTTTCAGAATGCTACCCCTTTGCTTTGAATAAACTGAATCTCATGTTTCATTCTCTTTCTCGGGTTAGACAGATTCCTTGGCTAACCTGTAACTATTTTCTATGAGACATCCGTCTGTGCTTTCTTAGCCATTAGATGGATCCACACAGGATATAGCATTCAAAGAAGACTGGCACACAAGACCAACAGGACTAGCATCATATAGAATGGTAGCAATATTCCATCCCCATTCCGTCTTTTTTTTCTTTAAAGGAGGAATTATTTTTCCTACGAACTGTAAAACACTAAAATAAACAAAACTAAGTATAATAAACTATGTCAAGTACTCTCATGCCTGTCTGAAGATGTTTCTTCAGTTCAGAGTAGGCACTAGGTGTGACTGCACTGAATAAACATCATAAGAAATTTCTTACTCTCTATGCTTTTAGTTAATTGTATAGCATATGCTCCTACTTGAGTTACATGAAAAACTGAGCTACTTTTAATAAGTGAACATTTTTTTCTGAATATGTTCAAAATCCACCATGTTAAAAAAAATAAATAGAAATGTCTATGTTATAAATTAAAGGAACTGGCCTACAAACTTATACTATGCCCTTCCAGACACTGAAGGAATGAATATTTTTATAAAGGAATTCAGTGGAATTAGAAATGGTTGTAAGAGCACCTTATAACCCAAATATTCCACAGAAAGTAACTTTTATTGAGTGATATTTCTCTCTGTCTGATCTCTGTGCAGCCTTTTTTCTACCTCAAATGCACCGAGGTAAAGAAAACGCTACTGTATTTTTCAAGATAAGGTCACAGAGCTGAAATAGATTTCGATCTGTGTTTATTTAAAATTTCTTTAGGGATTGTTCAATTTAGTAACTAATTCACCTTCTTTCTATCCTCACTGTCCTCCTCTGCACATATATGCACAATTAAATACACAATTTAATTATTAATGATGAATTTTGCTGCACAGTATAAAGAATACCAATGAAACTGAAATCTGAGTGCAAACTGGAGCTGTGCAATTTGAGGGTCACTTGTGTCATAGCATGCTGCTAATACCATAGGAAGGCAACATGTGGAATGTACAAACATGGGCTCAGATTTGTGCCAGAAGAGAGGAGACATGACTGAAGTGGATAAATATGCATAAATCCCGTCATCTGTACAGCTGAAGATGAATTTGTGTTTATAGGTCGAGGCTGAGAGGAAAAAAGGACTAGGGAATTTTCTGTTAGAAAAAGGAAACTGTTTCCCTTTTTTTTCTCTCTTGAATTAAAAGGAATAAAATTAAGGGGAATTAAGTAGAAAAAAAAGAGTATACGTAAAGAATCAGAAAGAACCAGGACTGCATAATCCTGAAAGAAGGGGAAGGATACATACGAAAAACCAACATAGTTAATAAAGTTTTGCATGTTTGTTTATGAACACCAGTGCTTACACTGCTCCTTGTTTTGTTTTATTCTGTTTCTCCTCAGCATGCCTCCTTTTCATATAAATTCAGTAACGAAAAAGGGAAGTTCTTAGATGAGTTCATATTATCTCCCCAAATTTCCTTTACTGGGATGAATAATATGTATCAATTTAGAATATGTTCTAACACTAAGTTTATGCATGAACATGTTTGAATACTTTATGATGTGTTAAGCTTAAGGTCTCTCTCTTATTTTCTTTCCGGAGAGGACTGCAATTTCTTGTAGAAAGATATAAGAAGATACAGAAGAGCCTAAAATCGCAACATTCACTTCTGAATTTTTAGCAATTCAAATATGGGGAGGAAATTTCATATGAATACAAGATCCTTTTTGATAATCATTAATTTTGCTTGGACGTCTTGCAGATTCTATGCCTTCAGATGAAAATAACTAGGACATTCTAGTTGCTTCAACAGGTGTTTAGACACCAGGGTAACTGCCTGAATTGGGGATACAGCAGGAGAGCAATAGTCTACTGGGACTCTAAAGAGCCAGGAAAAAAAGAAAAACCACAACATATGTAAACTACACAACAGGTTTTCTTTTTTGTTTCATCATTTTTCCCCCTGTATAAATATTCATACCTTTTCTGAGTGGGAAAAAAAACAACAACCAACCAAACAAACAAAAAAACCCCAACGAAAACCATCTGCATAGATAAATTTATAAGGCAGGGTGAGATTGGCTCACTTTAACCTGGCCTGAGCTGAGTAGATGTGAAACAGCCCAATATTAGCACAGTAGAGTGCACAAGCTGTTAAGTTTTGTACTTCAGGTTGGGAGTAATGAGACTGCACAGCTTCCAGTCTGAGAGCTGCAAAGCTCACAACTGTCAGTGCAGGCATCTCCAAGTAATGTATAAATTCTGCTTCCCTTTTGAAGATCAACTTAGTCCCTCAAAGCAGTCAGAGAAGTTACATCAACCCCTCATTCATTTTTTCACACACCTCCCCTGGGTTCTGTGACTAGTGTCATTCATTGTTCCATTTTATAGTAATAAATTAGTGCCACTCCAGTAGCTCAGAATGTCTGTTCACATGGAATTTTTTGGCATACTAGCCAAACAATAGGAGAAGGCATGTCTCCCATTTGACATTTGAATTTCATTTTACACTTGGGTTTGTGAACAGACTGAAAATAATATTTATCAAGCATCTCCTCAACACAGTCTTAATATCAAGGAAAACTTGTCTTTGAGAGTAAAATTGTCTCCAGCCAAGCAATGTTTTCCACACTGCTGTGTTGCAGTCTGTAAGTACACTTAGGTCTTATATGGGTCATCAGCAATTTAATTACCACCTTTCTCTAAGGCTTGATCTTTAATGGCAATAAACATACTTGAGGAAAAGGTTTCATTTTTTTTGTGGCTTAACCATAACAAACAAAGTCTTCCACTGGCATGAATATAAAATTATAGCTTTCCAGAAAATATCTGATTAACATGACTGACCCTGTTGTGGAAGATTCTGATACTTATCTGTTTTTATTTCAGCTAACCTTTGAAATAAAGGCCAACATTTTTCTAAAGGATTATTTTTATTTAGAAAAATTCATATTATGATACCTCAAGCTACAAACAGCAAGATAGAATAAAGAATATCTAAGGTAAGATTATATGACTCCTGAAATGGAAATTGCAAATCAGTTCTTTAATGTATCACTAAACAAGAAGGGTAGGCAAGGAAATAAAACCAAAACTAAAACATCTCCTGTGTAGTACATGTGAAATTTGATGGGATTAAACCTCAATGTATGGCACACGGCGTATCATTTCAGACATGTAATAGAGCAAATAAATAGAAGGAGGCACATAAGTATTAATCCCAAGATTCTTACAGCCTTCATCCTCAGGAGTCTTTTTTCTGTTTTATCCTTAGTGATTTTGTAAATGACGAGATGTGACCGTTACACGCATGCACGTAAAAAGAAAGAGAGGCTATTTTTAATTGTAGGAATTGAATGATCAAAATCCAGGTCTCTAATTATTTTGGAACACTTTACATAATCGTATATGAACTCTAGATGATATAACTTTTTATTATTATAAAAAAGTTATTAGTAACTCTATAGGTAAAGCCACATCGAGATTTGTGCTGAAAATAGGATTAAAATCCTTCCATTTTACACTTCATTGACTGAATCTCTTTTCAAGAGTTAACATAATATCTTCAGAGCAGAACTGATTTTTTTTTTTATTTTTTTTTCTGGAAAATATTATCTGTCAGAGAAAAAAAATATAATATTAAGCTGCTCTGTTCTGGATTTCTCTTTTGCTTTCTAGATGCCTGCCATTTTTCTTCTCAAAACCACAATAATGACACAGTTCAAACTTACATTATATATGCATGTCCTTATGAGTATATATGCCACATTTTAGATAGGTCACATTTCAAAGCGCATTTTATTCCATTTATGCATTCTAACCCCCACATAAAAATGGACCTAAGAGTGTCTTTTCTCTTTTCTGCTATTCAGCATATCACCCTATCTCTATGATTTGCTTGTATCTTCAGCTTTTTGAAGAAGAGATAACTGCAGAAGCTTCAGCAGAAGTATCTCATCAATTCACTGAAATCAGGGTGTCTGTGAAATTGGGTCAATCTTAATCAAAATTATTTTTTTAAAGTAAGTTGGAAGAGAAAACAAGCAGACAATGTTAAACATTAAACTCAAATATTTTTTCACTATTCCTTTTGAAATAATTACATTTTGTGTTCATAATACTGTGCAACAACATAGAAATTAATGTAAAACATCAGCTCTTGAAACAAAACATTTACTAGACTCAATATTTTTCTCTTTAGTTTGTGACAAAATGGTCAGACATTGTTATTCATCATAAATCCAGATTTTAAAATTAACCCTCCTTCGCGAAATTGTATGACCAGCCTCTGGACTCACCTGATTCAGTAAAAAATCCTGCTTTCTTTTCATTGGAAAGCAATTCCTCTATAAAGAAGGTCCCTGACTCCACATTCAGTCAGGAGTCACTCGACTGCCTGCATATGGACTGCACAAGAAACTTGTCAGCCTCTGAAGATTTTTTTTCCCTTCCCTCTCAGCACACTGCTTTTGACAGGACTGTCCTGTCTATGTTGAAGTGTGGTTTCCAATTAGTGGCAAAGAGGACTTTGCATCTAATCTGTTACAGAGCTGCCAGGTATACATCGCTCCTCTGCTGTCTTACATTGTGCCTACTCTGATGTTGCTGGAGGGGATCAGCACAACAGACGAATTACAGGCCAGCTAAACTGTCAGAAAAGGGTAAATTAATAAGTGCCAGACCCACTCATGAGAAACTGGGGTTTCACTTTAGCAAAAAGGTTTTAGAAATACAATGTTTTTCTGTTGCTGACAAAAAGATTTTAGAAATAGGTTTTTCTGCTGCTCTTTTTTTCCTAGGCATACCAAAATTATTCAGCTTGACAAGAAAATTAATTAATGTGTAAGGTATTCACTTCATCTTTGACTTCTCCACTTTCTTTTTAAGGGATTCTTATGCTCTTTTTTTTCCCCGTTTTTCCAAATATCCAACATCACGCTATAAAGTTACTAAATATTGTCTGCAATGAAATATTTTTATTAGAATATAAAATAAATCCTATTATGATACAAATAAATACCTTGACAAGGAAATAGAAAAACATTTTTAGAACTAACTAAGCCATAATTATGTGTCAGAAATTTTGTTTCCTGCCTGAAATATCCTGAAGATCTATTGTGGAAAGCATGCTTAAAAGACCCATTTGTATATCTGTTCTCATCAAGACGTACAAACATGTAGAATTACTAATTCCTTTGTGAACTAGGCCCGATTGAAAAAGTAACTACATAATGTAACAGTAAAATAATTTACCACTGTAAACAAAAGACATCAAAATTAAACTCTAAAATGTTACAATTAAAAAAATTGCACAGTAAACATATGGTAATGAAAAATAAGCCAAAAATAAATAAGAAAACAAAAATTTCATAAATTAATATTTATATCTTTTTTTCTGAGTTGAGAACAGCTGCTTAGATTTTAATTTAATCTGCATATAAAAGCATTTTTCTATCTTTTATTAGACAATTCTTGACATCATAAGGTCCATTTCACCAAAATGAACATGTAGAATGGTCTTATGGTCATCTCTCATGCTTACCTGAAATGCAGAGTTGAGAAAAAACAATTTCACTCATCAATGTATGTCTTGGTCACTGTAGTACAAGGAACACTCCACTTTGAACAGGTGGGATATAACTAGTACTACCAAGAAGCATATTTGTAGCATAAAATTATATTCACAAAACAATGCTTTATATTTTGAAGATACATTAAAAATCTTGGAACAAGTGTACTTAAAAGATGAAATTACAAAATAGTAGCACTGAAAATTGTTTCAGTTACTGATGCTACAAGTTGGCCTCTATCAGATGGGTCTAGCTTTGTTAGAAGAAAAACACAATCTTACTAATTTTAATAAATCCTTAAAGAAACCTTTGTCAATATCTTTATCAGTCCTCAATATGTTCAGACCAGACTATAATCAGTTATTTCCCTTAAGGTTTTCTCCAGTTTGATTAAAAAATTCAAGTTTATACGACAGTCAGTACAGTCCATAGAAAAATATTATTATGTTTCCTTTGCTTGATTCTTCCCTTGTGTTCCTAACTAAACAGATTCACAACTACAGATTCATAACTGAAAAGTTGATACGCTGCCTGGCAAAATTTGAAATCACTCCAAGAGAATATTAACATACAGTTTTGGTCATTATGATATATTACTGATATTTTAGACCTATTGCAAAAGTACAAACATAGAAGCAGTGGATCCCAGTACAGCGATTTGGAAGAACGGAGAGATGCACTTGTAAGAGAGAGAAAATAATGTCATAAGTAGTATATTTCCTTCATTTTACCAAAAAAAAGATTCTTAAGAATGATCCAATTCATATATTGTAAAACATGGAAAATTAACACTTTGCAGACTACTCAGGCTGTCTACTTTAGCTATCTAATTTGAGTGCCTAACAGAAACTTGGTTTCCTGTCTACTCAGTAGAGAAAGATCTGTGAGGAGGCAACATGGAATGTGAAAATTAAACACTTAAAATTAGGTGGTGACTAAATTGCCTGTGTATGCTGATGGAGACCCTAAGCACCAAATCCTGGGAGGATAGACTTCACCCTGGGGTGGCAACAGCATCATCTGCCCCTGCTGTGCTGTGCATCTCTGCTGAAGGGATAGATCATTTGCCTGTGTAGAAGCTAATGAGCAAAGACAAGTTACAGCACAATAGATGAATTTAAACCAAGCTCGTTTCCAGTTTATCCAATTATACTAGATTACAAACTGTGCTGCGTCCTGCAACAAGGGTAGGAAAATGCAAAGGAAGGTTGTGCTGCGTAGCCACAGACAATAACCATTACAATTTCTAAGAAACAAAGTCAGTACTCGTATGGCAGAGCACATACCATGTCTGCAAACAGACATTTTGCTAAAAGGACAGAGTAATTCTCAGTTTACCAGTGAAAGAAAATAATATCTCAGCTTTTTAGTTTTCTGATCCATACATACTCACAAAAAATATACTTCATTATCCCTTTCTCTA
>NW_010331248.1:797-5566 GCF_000700745.2 Antrostomus carolinensis | reverse complement strand
AGAGATGAAACCAAGGTGGCATTGCTTTTGAGAATGACTGGTTGAACATGTTTCCTCTCCTTTCAGCAAAACACAAAATGACTCCCTGCTGTGCATATGAGTCTCCAAAATCAGCTCTCAACAGCTGTCAAGCAGGAGTCAAGCTAGCTAAACTGTGTGAAGAAATCAGGCAACTGAACCAATCCAGGAACTGAAGTCAGCCCTCAGTGCTCCACAGATATTCTGCTCAAAAACATTTCAAAATCCACACACAAATACATTACAGCAGATCGGTTTCACCCGGTGAGAAACAAATTAACATCTGTCTAGAAAATGATGCTCTGTTGTACACTTTGTCCTTCTCTGCAACTCCCCCTCCAGTTTTCATTCAATTTCAATTCCTGCTCAATTCTATTTTTCTGAAGAGTGAACAACTCAGGGATTGCAACTCTGAACTGTATGTTTTCTAGCTAGTAAAAAATGTATGTGTTCTAGTAGGTGTTCTTGCCAAGACAAACACAATGTAAAAACATAGTGATTTTCATTATTGAGCCTGCTTTGTCAGATATGGGATTTTCAGAGTCCCTGAATTCAGTAATAATATCATCTGCTATAAGAGATTAGGTAAGCAAATGTTAATTAAACTGCTGGACAACAGCCAAGCTATCACTACTGAACAAGAGTTACCTGAACAGATGCATCTCAAAGAAAGGCAAGAGTGAGACTTTAAAAACATCTGTTTTTTCAGTTCAGCAAACCTTTCCGATGATAGTCATGAAGCTTGCAAAAATAATGGATTTCATCTTTTGGTTTTGATAACAATTAATAAAGAGTTGAACTTTGATAATTAGATCAGTTCAGTATTTTTGCATGCTTTTTATAAATGTGATGCAGTGCTTGTATTGGTGAAAAGTAATATTTCAAATGTGTGACTCTTTCTTGAAGAGCAAAGCTGCTACATTCATTTTGTAAGATGGAGGCATTATTAATCATTCCATCAGTCTCATCTGTACCCAAATTATAAAATAGCATTTACTGAAAATCAATGGAAGATATTAATTAGATGGGCTTGAACACTGCTCCAAATGTGTAAATCCACAAAAATCAAAAAGTTGTAAAACCCAAGTGTAACAAAAAACCGTCACAATAACTGAAGTCATTCTGAAATGTATTGCCTGATAAATGCCTAAACTACTGAAATACAAACAATTGCAAAAACTGAAAGCAATCTGAAACCAGGCCAGAAATAAAAAGAGAGGGAAAACTGTGTGCCAAGTGGACATTTCTCAGTGTACTAGCAGACATCCATCAATGGAGAAGAAGTGCAGGCCTGGCAAAAAAACATCTCAAAACTTTTATAACAATCAACAGTATTTTAAGCACTAACTTTTATTCGGTATTAGCAATGCAAAGTTTTAGGTTTTTAAATATATATACTGTAGCTGGCATTTTTCTTTTATACTTGGAAAGAATGACAAAGGATAACTTAAAATTAAGTTTCAGATGCTACTGAAGAGTTTTCTTAACCTTCACCTATGTTTTTTGACCTTCATCAGAATAACATAATAAAGAAGAGTAAGAAATAGCACGTTTTTTTGTTTCCTTGGTGTCTTAAAACATCTCTGTGACAACCTTAAAGATTTCAGGAAATAAATATTTTGATGATCTTAATTTTCTACTGAATATAAATCGACTTCATGACATTCTCAGCTACTAGGAATTAATGATATAAAAAAGTCCTTTATAAGGGAATTTGAAGGGAAAAATACGATCACGCATGGTGTCATTAGCATTCACAGACTACAAATGGAATAACTTATTCTTACATTGCTGGACAGCAATTCCTCCTCTCTCTTCATTATAGAACAAAACATCTTAAGGTAACATAAGAGAAAATCTTGATTTTCAGACAATAAAGCTTTAAAAGGAAATGTTTTTCTTAAAAGAAAACCCCTGAAGTTAACACTATAGCAGTGCAGCTCAATAAATCACAAAACCACAGATGAGCTGAGTCTAGAGGGGATCTCTGAAAATAATCTAGTCCAACCCTCCAACCCCCTGCTCAGAGCAAGGTCAGTGAGAACAGGTTGCTCATTCATATGCAGTTGAGTTTTTAATATCTCCAAGGATGGAGGCACCACAACATTGATGAGCAACCTGTTCCAGTGTGTGATGATCCTCATAGTAAATAAGTTTTTTCTTATGTTGAAGAGGAATTTCCTGTGTTTCAGTTTGTGCCCATTAATTCTTGTTCTGTCACTGGGCAGCACTGAGAAGAGTCTGTCTCTGTTGTCTTTAGTTCCATCATCAGGTATTTACAAACATGTACAAATTCCCGTGAGCCTTCTCTCTCCAGGCTAAGCAGACCCAACTCTCTCAGCCTCTCATATGACAGATGTTCCAGTCACCAAATGGTCTACATGGCCCTTTGCTGGACTCAGAGCCCAGCACTGGACCCAGGATCTCAGTTGTGTCTCACTAGAGCTGAATAGAGGCAGGATCAACCAGCTCAGATTGCCAGAAACACTTTTTTGGTTCATATAATCTGGGACACTGTTGGCTTTCTTTGCTGCAAGTGTGCACTGGTTTCTCATGTCCAACTTGTCCACCAGGATCTCACAGTCCTTCTTGGAGGAGATGCTTTCCAGCTGGATGGCCCTGGCCTGTGCCAGTAACGGATTATTCCTCCCCAGGAGCAGGACTCGGCATTTCCATTTGTTGAACTGCACAAGGCTAATTTTGACCCATTTCTCCAGCCTGTTGAGGCCCCTCTTCATAGCAGTACAACCACCTGGTGTAACAGCCACTCACCACAGTTTTGTGTCTTCTGAAAACTTGCTGAGGGTGCACTCTGAGACATCACCCAGGTAACTAAAAAAGACGTTGAACAGTATTGGCCTCAATATTGACCCCTGGGGTACATCACCAGTGACTGGCCTCCAACTGGACTTTGCATTGTCAGTCACAATCTTTTAAACTAGTAATTCAGCTGGTTTTCAAGTCATCACACTTAAATAGTCCTTGTTTGGTCAGCTTTCTATGAGGATATTATGGAATTGTTGAAAGCTTTACTGAAGGTAAGGTAAATAACATCCACTGCTCTCCCCTTGTGGTGGGTTGACCCTGGCTGGACACCAGGTGCCCACAAAAGCCACTCTATCACTCCACCTCCTCAACTGTATGGGGAGATAAAAATATGACAAAAGACTCATGAGTCAAGATAAGGACAGGGACATCACTCAGCAATTACCATTACGGGCAAAACAGATTCAACTTAAGTAAATTAATTTAATTTATTACCAATCAAATCAGAGTAGGATAATGAGAAATAAACCCAAATCTTAAAACAACTTTCCCCCACCCCTCCCTTCTTCCCGAGATCAATTTCACTACTGATTTTCTCTGCCTCCTCCCCCTGAGTGGCACAAGGCCACAGGGAATGGGGGTTGCAGTCAGTTCATCACATGTTGTCTCTACCAATCTGTATTCAGGAGGAAGACTCCTTATACTCTTCCCCTGCTCTAGTGTGGGGACGCTCCCACAGGAGATAGTTCTCCACAAATTTCTCCAACATGAGTTCTTCCCACAGGCTGTAGTTCTTCACAAACTGCTCCAGCATGGGCCCTTCCCATGGGGTGCAGCCCTTCAGGAACAGACTGCTCCAGCGTGGGTCCCCCATGGGGTCACAAGTCCTGTCAGCAAACCTGTTCCAGCGTGGGCTCCTCTTTCCATGGGGTCACCAGTCCTGCCAAGAGTCTTCTCCAGAGCGGGTTTCCCACAGGGTCACAACCTTCTTCAGGCATCCATCTGCTCTGGTGTGGTGTCTTCCACAAGCTACAGGTGGACATCTGCTTCACCATGGACCTTCATGGTCTGCAGGGGGACAGCCTGCCTCTTCATGGTCTTTACCACAGGCTGCAGGGGAATCTCTGCTCCAGCTCCTGGAGCACCCCCTCCCCCTCCTTCTGCCCTGACCTTGGTGTCCGGAGAGTTGTTTCTCGCATATTCTCACTCTTCTCTCCATCTGTAATTGCACAGGTTTCACCCCCCACTTCTAAAATACGTTATCCCAGAGGTGCTACCACTGTTACTGATGGGCTTGGCCTTGGCCAGCAGCAGGTCTGGCTTGGAGCCGGTTGGCATTGGCTGTGTTGGACATGGGGGAAGCTTCTGGCAGCTTCTCATGGAAGCCATCACTGTAGCCCACCTGCTACCAAAGCCTTGCCATGTAAATCCAATACACCCCTCTGAACCAAGCCAGTCATCTCACGAAAGACTAGCAGGCTGGTAGAAGGCTTTAAGGTTGGTAAACAGAACATAATTGCCATTGTTATTAAAAGGCCAGAAGCTTTCTGTTAGTTCTCCAAGGTTTCAGGACTTTACAGCTTTTATTTGGGCTTCTCATGGCCTGCCTGGAGCTTTGTTTTCATCTGTTTAGCAGTAACACCAGGACAAGGTGAGTGTTGTTTAATTTATTTTACTTTTGTTTAATGCCATGCAATGCTACAAAGTACTATTAAGCATAATTTTTATATAGATCAACAAAGAGCCATGATCAATGAGGAGGGGCTCATCTTATGCAGCATCAGAAGTCATGTAAGGTCACTATCGCCTTTTCTACTACTTCTATTTTTAATACAATAAATCAGTTAACTAGTTTGAATGCCAGTGACTTTCCTATTGTGATCCCAAAAGAACTGGCATCTCCTCAGTACCAAAGAGTGACTGAACAGTACTTCCCTACCTCTCCACTCACACCAAAGTCAGTGGTCTCATGACTCAGAGGAGCA
>NW_010331248.1:284-749 GCF_000700745.2 Antrostomus carolinensis | reverse complement strand
TAGCAATTTTAACTATACTGGTTAAATTCTGTTAATATTTTTTTTTCCTGTACCAATAGTATTCTTTGGTTTTTTTTCTTCCTCTACTTTTCTGCAGGAATCATATACAGACTAAAAATAATTGCTTCATTTTAAGACCTGATGGCTAAGATTTTAACTGTTCTTGACTCTGTTCTTGGCTTACATATGATGAGTAGTCCACTTTTTGCCCATAACAAGACTGAGTGTAACAGATTGCTGGAGGAGACAGAAAGATTTTGAGTCTAAAAACACCTGGTTTAAAAAATAAAAATTGGTTAAAGCATGAACCATGCAGTGTTGAAATCCCTCTGGTGTCTATATGACTTCAAAAGAGAAACAATTAGGTTATTTGTGAGCTACTGTTGCTCTTTCGCCTTGAGAAGTCACTGCACCATCATTAATTTATAAATTGGTATCAAAGACGTTACTGGGAATGAAAAAAAT
>NW_010331248.1:0-251 GCF_000700745.2 Antrostomus carolinensis | reverse complement strand
GCAGGAATTTCCATATCCATACATATTTTAGTTTTGGTATAAAATCAATTCTCCCTGTTGGTCACTGCCAGGTATCCAGTCCAGTGACAACAATATATATGATTAAACAAGGAAAAAAAAAAGTATAATAAATATCACTTAAAAAAACCAACATTACTCCAATGTATGTGAATATTGCAATATTATTGAAAATATTAATAAATAAAAGATAAAATAAATTACATGCTGGAGGGACAGGATGCCATCCAGAG
>NW_010331247.1:0-9300 GCF_000700745.2 Antrostomus carolinensis | reverse complement strand
CACAATTGCTTAAAACACGAGTGTTTGCGTCACCGGTGTCTGTGGAGGGCGGGTTGGTAACTCAAAGCACTGCTGTGCCGTCTGGGGTTGTGTCCAAACACGGCACCAATTGCCAAGGAGTTTTTCATCGTTTACAGCATTTCGACTTGGTAGGAAGTGTTTTGATTTTCCGTCTCCGCCAGTGCCCCGTCTTGTTTTTGTTTTTGAAATGACATTTGTGCCTCCAGATGTTGAAATGCTTCAATATTAAAATGTTCTCAGCAACCCTGTCTTTTTTTTTATATAGATTTTTTTTTTTTCTGGTAATGAAGTTTGGCAGCAAAGTCATCATCAGCTTTAAAATAATTCACTGTTTACTGTTTGCCATGCTCCAAACAACATTTCTAGCAAATGGCTTTTTGCAGGTCAATACCTAAATCATGTCTATAGTCACTTTCTGAAAATTATGACTGTTTTTTTTTTTACCTGGAAATCTGAGTATTTGATGATTAGTTATGTTTTTAAGCTAATTTAATGTCTTAAGAGGGATATAAGGATAGACTGGTAAAAAGGGAAACATTTCAAATCCTGTCAAACAGAAATGGGATGTGCACTTTCCATTTGTTCAGTCTTTTTTCCATGCATCATCCCAACAGTCCTAGTCCTGATTTGGGCACTGCTGTGGCTGCTGTGGGGCTACTTGGAGCTATGTAGAAAGACACACTGGTGTCCTGGCCCCTGCATCATGCAGACTCAGGACCCATCTGCAGGATGCCACATCTCCTTTCCAGAGGAGACTTAGGTGACAGGAATGACCGCAGATGCGCACTTCCATCTCACCCTGGTCACGATATGTGCCTCCAGCTTCAGGAACTGGAAGTCTCCCAGGTTTACCAGTTTCTGTGTGGCCACTCTGTCTGCTTTGCCTGGCAGAACCACTTCCGTCCTCCACCTTTCCCAGCCCAGAACTGCAATTTCTGTCCTCATTTCTGTGTGTGTTTTGGAGAAGTCAGGCAGGTAAGATGTTTTGCCATTTTGGAGAGCAGGGTTGCTCCTGCAGTCTAGCTCATGGCTGGTACATTTTTAAACAAAAGACTGTGAGTGCTCCAAGCAAGACAGAGGAGGGTTTGCCAGTTCTTTGGTAACAAAAGTTTCAGCCTACATACATTTGAAAAATATATAGTTTTGTGGTTGATAGCCCGAGATAGAAGAAGCCTGAGGAACATGTGGGTTTTTTTGTTGCTGGATGACTTGATATATGACACACGCACACCAGTATTCAATAGGTTTAGGTCAAATACAGTGTTTAGAGGAGGGACTCAGAGCTACAGCATCCGAGGACGCCCTCAAAACCAAATTCCTAAAGATATATAGGGTACTGAAATTCCACTGGAGTCAGTAGCCCTACATAATCCATAGGGACCTTGCATGAGGACCAACTGCAGTGTTTTAATTGGTTTTGCTGTTTGTTTCATCAAGTTAAAGGTGAACTGGGCCAGGCTGACCCCAGCAATCATGAGCTGGATGGACACCCTATGGACATGTATGGGACCCAATGGCTGCACATCCCTGCTATATAATGACGTACGTTGTTTTCTCTGTCTTACATGGTTTAAGAAAAATAAAATCCAAATAGGTGTGGCCTGCTTTCCCTTTCTTCTCCAGACTAGAGTCAAATTCTTGTAGCTCTGCCCTTCCTCCCTCAAAGGCCCTTGCCCCAAGACTGGTGGCACAACAAACAAAGCTTTTCTAAAGAAATACAGGCAGTACAGAGTCCTTTTGCCAATCCCATCCTTTCACTGACTTTGACTCCAGAGGGATGGCTCCCTGACAGTTGTCCTGTCAAGCCTAAATGAGCTGTGTCAGCTCAGGTTTGGATGCTTTCCATCTTGGTACTGGGCATTTTCTTCCACAGTCATCATAGGGCACAGGCAAACCAGGCAGCTGCCGAGGGGAGTTGATGGCCAGAGCTGCAAAATGGCTCATCAGTTCTTTTCCAAGGCTGCAGAGGAGAAGGTCTGTTGCTGCCAAGGCTGCAGTGGCGAGGGTT
Organism: Antrostomus carolinensis; assembly: GCF_000700745.2. Classification (NCBI taxonomy): domain Eukaryota; kingdom Metazoa; phylum Chordata; class Aves; order Caprimulgiformes; family Caprimulgidae; genus Antrostomus; species Antrostomus carolinensis. Next base: position 7,271 of record NW_010331247.1, on the reverse strand, counting down.
GCATTTGCAGCAGAGACGCAGCCTCTCCCTGCATGGCCCCTTATGTCCCAGGACCAACTACCCCTTACCATCTTCTTTCTGTGACAGAAGCAGACCCACTAGCTGCACTCCTTGTTCCTCACTGTCAGAAAAGCCAAATGAAGCCTCATCTAACTTTTGACTAGCCTTGAACTTGACATCCCAGTGGGCACATCCTCTCTGTGTTCCATCACACAGTCTCTGAAACAGCATTCTGCTTATTAGCATGGCAGAATTCTGCCTGGCTTGCTGGGTGGAGGATGAAGGCAGGAGAAGAAATGTCAAAAAAATCAGATGAACAGCGTACATGCAGCCTCACAACACTTCATTTAGGAAAACAGCTGCCTTTTTTCCTGTGTGGTCTGAGCAATACGAAAGCAAGGACCAAAGCACTTGCATGCCATGGCTGCAATTGGCTGCAAAAGCCTCGTTTGCACAGAAATCCCGGCACAAGAGTTGGAAAGAGACAGCCAGTTGTGTCCACCTCAAGGCTCCCTGCCCTCGTCATGCTCCAAAACTCCATGGGGAAGGTGTGGACACACCGCCCGCACCCAAATAGCTCGTTGGTAATGACACATTTGTCCTTTCTGCCCTCGTATCCTGCATCTCAAGGGCTTCCTCTCAACTGAAAATAGAAGGAGAAGGAATGACCTACCTGTCTGTCCAAAATAACCTGGGAGAGGAGGAAGAGCCCTTTGTGTATACTATGGTTTTTATTATTTCTTTCCATTTGTGTTGCTATGAAGACTGGAGGGCCAATTTGAGGCTGTATTAGGGGCTGTGCTAGCACTTCATAAAAAGGTGGATGTGTCCTGAGGACCCTCCCAGGAGTTAATTACAAGTGGTAAAAATTGATGACAGCGTAGACAGCATGTCTAATAAAGCACACTAAAATGAACATCTGCTTTTTGGCAGGGGTTTACTGTAAATAAAGGAAGAATTTATTAGCTCTGATTTCTGCACAGTCATTGTTTCTTTCACATATCACAACTGAGAAGGCAATTTGAGGGGTGTAAGAATTCACTTCTAATACTGTGGCTGAAACCCAACAGTAATAGGAGATATGGATTTTCTATCTTGAATTTTCAGGTTAGGACTTGCTATCTTCTCAAAAGTCCAATGCAAGTCACTGGGTTCACCTGGAATTGCACAATCATGGGATAATTTAGGATGAAAGTGACCTCACCAGGTCATCTAGTCCAACATGCTGCTCAAAGCAGCACCAGCTACAACATAGAATCATTAAATCATAGAATCATTTAGGTTGGAAAAGACCTAAGATTGCCCAGATAAGTTTGCTTAGATCTGTGTCCATTCAAGTTCTGAGTATTTCCAAAGGTGGAGATGCCACAGCTTCTCTGGGACACACAAAAATTTACCACCCTCAGAATGCTTTTATTCCCCTGACATATAGTCAGAATTTAACAAGTTGCAGCATGTCTTTTTCCTGGTTTTGTGCAGCTCTGAGAAGAAACTCTTCTCTGTATATTCCCCTCAGGTAGTTGTAGTCAACCGTAACAGTCATGTCCCCTCAACAAATCTCAGCTTTTTCTCATATGCCATGTGCTCCAGCCCCCCGACCACCTTGATTGCCCTCCTCTGAGCTCACTCTAATATGTCCACAACTGGAGACAATACTCTAGATGTGATCTCACCAGTTTCTGAACAGAGGGTAGTGATCACTGCCACTGACCTGCTGTCTACACTTTTGTTGACAGAGTCCAGTATGTGGCTGGCCCTCTTTGCAGAAAGGGCACACTGTTGGCTCATATTCAATCTGCCTTCCAACAAATCACCCAAATCCTTCTGTGCAAAGTTGCTTTCTATCCAGTTGACCCCCAGCCTATACTGGCGCATGGAGTTACTCTGTCCCAGATGCAACCCTTTGCTTTTGCCTTTGTTGAAGTTTGTGTTTCTTGTCATCCAGCCTGCTGTTCTCCTTCCAAATAGCATCCCTGCCCTCCAGCTTATCAACTGCTCTTCCTAATTAGGTATCATCCATGAATTTGCTGAGAGTGCACTCTGTCCAATCATTCAGGTCATTGACAAACATACTAAACAGTGCTGTCTAGCCCAGAGGGGCATCATCATTCCATGACCTGGCTGCCAGCTGGACTTTGTACTGCTCTTCACAAGCCTTTGAACCCAAAGGTCCAGCCAAATTTTAGCCCACCTTATTGTCCACTTATGCAGTCAGTATCTGACCAATTTGGCTGTAAGAATACTATGTGTAGAAAGTCTCCCTAAAGTCAACATCTGCTGTTCTCCCACTGTAAGCTGAGCCAATCATCTCATCAGAGAGGAAGACCAGGTGGGTGAGGCATGATCGGCCTTGGTAAATTCATGCTAGCTGTTCCAAATCACAATCTTGTCCTTTGTGAGCTTGGAAATGTTCTCCATAACCTTTCCAGGGACTGAAAGGTGCGATCTACTGGCTTGTAACTCCCTGGATCCTCCTTCTTGACTTTCTTCAAGAACATGCTTGTGATGTTTGCCTTTTTCCAATCATCAGGAACCTCCCCTGACTACCATGACCTCTCAAAGATGATAGGGAAGGGACTTGCAGTGACATTGGTCACCTCTCTTGGCCCCATCCAGTGGAATCATATCTTGTCCTACGGACTTGTGCATGTCTGATTGATTTAAGTGCTCTCCTTTGCTGAAGGACTTCCTGCCACGACTTTGCCACATTTGTTAGCTCCATAGACTAGAACCAGCACCTGCTGCCTACCCAACCCACAGTCATATTATCAGGCCATTAAAATCAACGGGATTCCTTCCTTTGCTTTCACATTGTTTGGACGAAACTTTGTGGTTTACAAGTTTTTTGGTGTCTGATCAGGAGCAAAAGTTCAATTACAGACAGCATTGGGAAGTGTTTGAATTTTTGCCTCCCAAAACTACTCTATGGCTTCATTTTTTCTTCATTTTCTTCATTTCTTCATTTTTTGTTAACTGATGACCCAATTTATTTATTTTTTCCAGTAAAAAAAACAGAAAACACATTAAATACCTTAGGACCATGGGATACAAAATATATTCAACTCCTGTCTGAGTAAGGAGTGTCTTTGTCAGCTCCAGGCCTTCTATCATGTCATTCAGATGCTCTGTGGAAGAGTCCACAACCTTCATTGTCCTCTCACCCTGAAGATCAAATAATTCTGATGCCAATATGCTGGTTTGAATTACTGTGTGATGAATACCGGAGACCAGGAGCAGATGGCTGCTAAAAGCAGATATATACCTAGGAACAGAAATTAGTTGTGAGTTGTTGGCAAACACACACACACGAGATCACTTGGAATGTTCAAAAGAATACATGTTACTTTCCTCAGGGTGGAAGTGAGATTGAACAGTTCTTAAATCCGTACAGGGTAGGACTCAGTAACACCATATGGTCTTGGTTAAAATTATTTTCTATTGTAACAAAAGAAAAACCATCTCACTGAAAGCAGACCTTGGACCAGTTATCTGAGTGCTGCTGAGGGAGTGAGAAACTTGAATTTGATTTCCTGACCCACCATAGTGTGAGTCAGTTTGTCAAGATACCTTATCTGTGTACTTTAATAGCTTTGAGAATTTGGACTTTCATTTCCTCATCTGCAAAATTATGATGTTGGTAACACCTCTGTGTTGTGAACTACTTGAATCCTGTGCTACTGGTAATCCTATGAATATCATAATAAAAATTAAATAGAAATGAAATTCCTTTACTGCAGACTGCTTTATCCTAGTTCAAATGCAGCCCTTGAGATCAATAGCTATTTCCTATTCTTTAGTTGTTGTTTTTTTTCCTTCTTCCAGTAAATACTGCCAGAAGGGTCACACCTTAGAACCAGTCTCTTTAAGTCTGAGGAAAACAGGATTTATCCTGCTACCTCCTGACTTTTTCCACTTTAAGAAGAGCTACTCTAGCTGTATCCATGTAGAATAATACAGCTTATTGATACATACCAATGAAATATTTTATTAATTTATATGGCAGCTCAATGTCCTGACTGTATTTTACTATCGGAGCATAAGTCTTTGTTCTGAAAACGAATTTCCAAAATTCTAGCCATGGTACTATTGGCCATGGTTGGCTATTAGCTGTGACCATTGCTTGGCTTTTGAATTGGATGGAAACTATGCCAGGGAATTAATTATTCCAAGCAAAGAACTGGACTGTTTAGAAGAACAATTCCTATTGTAAAGCTGCATCTATTATTTCTATGCTGCTATAATCACATAATGCAAAAGCAATGGCATGTGATAGACGGAATAGGAGACCAGTGGTCTGAACATCTGGCTTCTGTTCTAGGCTGTGGTATCCCTTCCTTCAGCTCTAGCATGAGTGATCACTGTTAGCTTGTCTCCTTGGAGGGATGTTTTTTGATTAGCTGTGGTTGGTGTTCTTGATGATGTGTGGAATCAGTGCTGAAGTACTTGATAAAAAACAGATATTTTTTTCTCTTCTTGAGGCCTATTTCAATCTTTACAAACCCAAAGATCTATTTTGAAGCATGGTTTGTGACCCAAAAAAGTTTGAACACTGCTTTATTAGACCAGTTGGAGCATTATTCCTATTATTAGAAGGGGGTTCAGAAGCCACTCCCCAACCTAAATCCACTCCTAATATGGGGCTCCGTGCTTCTGAGTGAAGCACACCAAGATTAATAAGGCATTATAAAGTCTATTTTTTGCTCTCAGTCATTACTTCAGTGTAAACAAATTGCAGTGCTTTGCATGGGGAGGAGCGTAAGCTTCAAGAGCTGGTGAGCTATCACTGATGATAATTGGAGTTTCTGGCTGCAGATAGAGACACACACACAAATCCTCACTGCAAACAGAGTACAGCCTGAACTGCAAATACAAATGTCATTGCTCCATACTAATTTTAATTTCTAGTCAGTAAAATAATTCACTATGTCAATAGTACACGGGAGGCATAGATGCTAATTTACATTCCTTTGTAAAGGGTTTCAGATGATTATACTTCCCTCACAGCCAATCCTATGCTAATGAGAACTCTCTGATTCCAAAACACTGCCAGGATTAATGTTCGTGGACTCTGCAGCAGGGTAAATGACCTGTGGCATAGCTTTAATTAAGGAAGATGGCCACATAATTAGAATAACAACGGCTTACTATCAATTTCTGCAGCAAGTCTCAGCCCCCAGGTGATACGTCATTTGTGTGCACCGCCTGCATGTGGGTGGACTACTACATGAAAGGCCCAGAAAGGAAAGCTTTGTCATTTCTAAATGGATATTACATAAACTGCACCCTTTGTAGAATCCCTGAAGCAGCAGTTGCAGCTTATTATTACCAGAAGAGGAACAGAAACTGGTGTTGCACAATACAGACCTGAGGAGAGATTTGCATGAACCAGTCCCTGCTCTTTTGGCCTGCCTTTTCAAGCAGATGTAGTAAAAGATTTGGTGATGTTTCAGCTTAGAAGCTGTCAGCTCTGTGGAGAGCAGAGTACACAGCAAAATATCTGGGTGCCTGGCCCCACTCCCCTCCTCCATACTTTGTATGGCATGTTTTGCAGTGACAGAGACTATCCTGGGTATTTTAGACTAAGTTTTTCCTTGCCAAGTATAAAAATTCCTGTGTGAGCAGCAAGCTGGGTAGAAAAATAGGTCACCATTAACCATTGTGCTTTCCAGATAAAGCTTTGTATGAAGGTGACTGGCTCTCAACAGCCTGGTACTCAAGAAATTAGATGTGGACCCATCTCTGCCAGTGACTTAGGTTCCTTTTGTGCATTTGCAAGGCACCATAGTCAGACAAAGGCCTGATTTCCAAACACAGCCTGTGGACTGAAATTCTTTTACAACACAGAATTTTTAAACTGCATTTTTTAATAACTCCCAAGCCCCAAATCTGGTCCTATAATAGTTCCTGTGGGCCTTTGCTGTCACCTAAGCTCTCCTGACATGTCATGAGTAAAGCCTCCTGCCAACTCCTGTCCCAGTGACCTTAGACAACTCTTCTGTTCTTCTGACCCTCACCCATCATCTCAGAATAAGTCTATTTCACTGCCTTGACAGCCTGCCCAGCTATCCCATACAGTCACAAAGCAGAAGAAACCTTCAGGAGTCATCTAGTCTTATCCCACAGCAGCATCCACAATGATGGCAGATGTCTAACTTGCTCAGAGAAAACGTTGTCTGCAGTCTTCCTAGAAAGTCTATTCCACTGCTTTACTGTCCCTGCAATTAGAAAGCTTTTTCCTTGTGTTTTAATAAAATCTTCATTGCTGCAGGTTAAACCTTGTCCCACCTGACATGAATACAGGAAGGAAGGTTAATTCCTTTGATATTTGCAGCAATCTTTCATGTGCTTGCAAATGGTTGCCATGTTCCTTCTCAGATGTTTGGTCATTCTCTTTGTTCTATTCGATGTCTCTACAATTGATTTGTATCTTTTCTAAAGCAGATTCTATGATTTTGTTGTTTTTGACTTCAGCTTCAAGTTTTCCTGGATTTCAGATTTTTTTCTTTCCTATCTATGCGCACAGGAGCTTGTAGTCCCTACAGAAATAAAAATAAAATCATAGAATACATTGGGTTGGAAGGGACGGTCAAAGGTCATCTAGTCCAACCCCCCTGCAGTGAGCAGGGACATCTTTACTAGAGCAGGTTTCTCAGAGCCCCATCAAGCCTGACCTTTAATGTCTCCAGGGATGGGACCTTCACTACCTCTACTGGGCAACCTGTTCCAATGATCCTCTACCCTCATACTGAAGATTTTTTTTCCTAATATCCAATCTACCCTTTTCTAGTTTAAAACAATTACCCCTTGTCCTATTGCTACATGCCCTTGTGAACAGTTCTTCCCCAGCTTTCTTCTAGGCACCTTTCAGGTACTGGAAGGCTGCTATAAGGTTCCCCCATAGCCTTCTCCTCTCCAGGCTGAACAGCCCCAACTCTCAGCCTGTCCTCATAGGAGAGGTGCTCCAGATCTTTGATCATTTCTGTGGCCCTCCTCTGGACATGTTCCAACAGGTACACATCCTTCTTGTGTTCAGGACTCCAAAGTTGAATGCAGTATTCCAGCTGAGGTCTCATCAGAGCAGAGTAGAGGGGCAGAATCACCTCGCTCAGTCTGCTGGCCGCACTTCTTTTGATGCAGCCCAGGATGCAGTTGGCCTTCTGGGCTGCAGATGCGCATTGGTGGCTCATGTCCAGCTTTTCATCCACTGTTACTTTCAAGTCCTTTTCCTCAGGCCTGCTTCCCAGCACATCATCTCATAACCTGTATCCATA
>NW_010331246.1:2897-3223 GCF_000700745.2 Antrostomus carolinensis | reverse complement strand
GGAGGGGGGAAAAAAAGAGGACAAGAGACAATAAATTTCACTGTGATCACACTACGGCAAAATATCCCTTCTGTTCATTGCAAAAAAACTGTGTGAAGGCCAAATTAAAAAAACAAAATAATAAAAATAATAAAGTATGTTGCATGAGTTACAGTGCAACCGTATTATTCCTTCTCTTTCTATTTTCCTCCCCCCGCCCAGCCTTGTTCAGTTTAGAAAAAGGATTGAGTACAACACAGTCAGGTAAGTGGCCACAAAAGAGTAGCTGTCTTTGGCAAGAAGTCACCGCATTGAACCCTCTCTGTCACCTTCTGCCCATTTCGCTC
>NW_010331246.1:0-2879 GCF_000700745.2 Antrostomus carolinensis | reverse complement strand
TTGGCGCTGTCTGAGAGTTCGGGGTACTGCTCCACTGAGATCACAAAATAGCCGTCGTAGCCCTGTACCCGGCCCGTGTTTAGCACTTGTTGCTTCTCCCCTTCTGTCCACGAGCGAATACCCTCCTCCCCATCCCGCAGTCTCTGCTGTTCCCGGGACCAAGCTTGGGTGACAGCACGCTGTCGGGCCAGCTCTAGGACACGGGCCTTCTCCTCATCCAAGGTGGTCCCGTAGCGAGTGTTTAGACACAGCGCACCATACTGGAGTTGGATGTCCGTGTAACGTCTAGTCCTTCCACCTAGCACTGTGTTAATCTGGGACACTGTCACATTCACGCCGTTCTCCAGGGTTCTCCGCCCGCCACTGAGGCCCAGGATGGACAGATCACCCTCTGATGGCCCTTGCTTAATGAAATAGTGCGTGTCCACTCCGTCGATGGTGAAGTGCAAGTTCTCCAGGTAATGGGCATTGTTCAAGATGGCTGCAATCCTCCGTCCATCCTCGTTGGCCACACTGATAATGTCGGTGGCCACGCGCCCATCCTTCATGGCGAATTTGACCCCTTTGCCGAAGATAGAGCCTCCAGAGGCAAAGTTCTTGTTCTTCTTGACCTGCCGGCACCCAGCGATGCTGGAGCTGTAGATCTGTTCGAAGCGCTCAAGAGTGACAAAGGCTTTCAGCTGCTTCTGCACTTCACATTGGACCCCCAAAATTGACTGAGAGGGGAGAGAAAGAAGAGAAAGATGTGTTAGAAAGAGAAGCCTGATGACTCAAATGCATTGTTAGCATTAGAACATTGTGGAAACATCTAATGAGGAGCTCTGTGTTTTTTTTTTTCTCCTATCACCTTTTTTCAGACTTTTAGAATTAAAATTAAAATGAAGAGATGTGTTTTCAGGTTATTCCCTCTAATATTCATTGTTTCAATAAACTGAACTGTATTTACTCTTACAGACTGAAGGAAGTAGAAATAGAAAAGGATTTTTTTTGCCTCAGTGGTGTGAGGATCTAGTTTGGACTTTCCCACCCGTCTTAGCACATGCAATTATTTTGTGCTTCAGTGTTCTTCATCTGCACGTACCAAATCATTCATAGAGAGCCTTGTGGCTGTGATGCTTTACAAAATGCTTTCAGATTTTCTGTGAACAAGTGTGAAAGTATTTGTAAAAGTTCCTTCTATTTTTATTTCACTCCTTCTGCTACCTTCAAAAGCCCTGCAACACAAGTATGACCCTCAAAGCAGCCATAACCCCTCTACATCCCACATCAACCTAGCCAAAGTAGGTTGTTCAAAACTCAAGGAAGACCCCAAATCCAACTCCTGTTTCCTGCAAACCCTCTACGATGCACCAGGCTCCCTGAGCTAAGGCCAGCCACACCTGATGCTTGAATTTTTGGCTTATATTGAAGCAAAATAGCTGAGAGACAACAGGTTGGATCATTTGCAGTCAGGTACAACACAAAGTCACTTTTGCTATTAGCGTATAATGGAGCAAGCACACAGCGAGTCAGCAGCTCATCATTACTGCAAAATGTCTTTGGAAATGCTCTTATCAATTCACAGCAGCTCAGGCTTCTTACAGACCCCTGTTCACAAACAATTATTTGCTCAAATTTCACAGAAGCAAGAGGATGCTACGACAAAACTCTCCTGGCACTGCCAACGGCTCAGTTCAATAATGTAATGACATCCAGGATTAAAAATAGGCTACAAAGAAAAGTTTGCTGCACTCCAATTATTTTGAGGAAATTTAACATCCATGAGGGATGTTGCCTTAAACCGTCCATGAGCTAAAGGCTCACAACCTTCCCTGGGTGTGAGAAGACAAGTCAGACAACGCAAGCATTTCAGCGTGGACCTCTCAACTAAAACTTGTAAGAAGGTGAGGGAAGGGAAATAAACCCTCATTTCCATGGTGACCATTTTCAGGGAAGGGTCTCAAAGCGTTAAAAAAAGAAAATAAAGGATTTAGCATTGTAGCTCACTCACAGGTTACGAGCAGTTTTGATCTATAAAGGAGAAAACTATAAGGGAAGAGAGGCACACAACTTCAAGCACATGTTTTGGTTTGTAAAGCATCAAAATATCTAAGATCCAGGACTGACTTTTATTCAGAGTGCCAAGAGGGCTGGAGTAGCTCCTCCTTTTCCCCTTTTGATTAACAGCATGGTAGTCAGAGCAGTAACCAGTCACCTATGAATCACAGAATCACTGAATTGCCTTGATTGGAAAAGACCTTTAAGATCATTGAGTCCAGTCATGAACACAACACTGACAAGTCCCCGACTAACCCATGTCCCTCAGCACTAAGATGAAAGGGGAGCTCTTTCTGGTTCTTCCCATACTGCCTGTAGGGGATCTCGCACACAGCCTAGAGAGAGATATAATTAACAGACTGATGGGGAGCCCAGCCTAGCTTCCCTGTCAACTGCACAAGTGCTCTAATTATGCAAAAAAATGGAGGTAATTAATGTAGATGTCACCGATGATGGACATGGAGCAATTAGGTTTCTAGGCTCCATGAAACACTGTTCTAAATAAGTGTATACTGCACAGCCTTGGTTAGCTATTTCCTCTTCAGAGAGGTTTAAATGGGGAGGTATTCTTCTCAGGTGTATCTCACACGGGTTGACTCTAGGTGGTCCTTCCTCACTACCCAAGCACACCGCGTTGCTCTTCCAACTCGCATCAGTAATTCTAACAAGTGATAGGAAAAGAAAGTTCTCATTACTCATGTTGAATCACAGTTTGGTGCAAACTCCTTCACTCAAGGATGTAAATCAGGCCTTCTGCACTACGTTGCCATGTCCTGTGGTCATGCATCTATTCACCATCTAGACATATCAGTGTCTTTATCAGTGACATGGACAGTGGGATT
>NW_010331245.1:18685-25346 GCF_000700745.2 Antrostomus carolinensis | reverse complement strand
TGCCAGCCCAGTGCAACCACCACAAGTACCAGCAGACTTGAATGACTGCTTCAGTGTGACAAATAGGACAAAATTCCCTGCAAAATTCAATGGGAACTTATCATTTATCTCCTTCTTCCATCCTGGAAAATCTCCTCTTTCCTTCTGTGACTAGCCAGAGCCTGGTGCCGGATGTGTGTCCCTTCGTGTGATATCACTCGAGACTTGCCCTGTGCATCATTGAGAATACCAATAGAAATAACTAGACATGATTTATGTTTCCCAGGGCATTTATCCTTCAGTCTAGCATGTCCTTGTGATACTAGATGGAGACTGCAGAGGTGGTGCTCGGCAGGACTCATTTTGAGCAGCATTCCCAGTCGGAGCTCCCTGTGAAGTGAATATTGTCACAGCAGTGAACTTTCTGGCTTCCCCGTGCTGCGTTTATTATTCATCTCAAGACTGTTGCCTCATAGATGATCTAATCACTGTGATGCACCGCTGCCGTAATGCATAGAAGGTAGTTAACCCCAGTAACACTGCACACAGTTTTCATTCATCTCCTTGACTTTTGAGTTTTCCCAGGAGTCCCAGGGCAAGGGAAAATGTCTCAGCTTGACCTCCACACTGCGGGGCTGCGATTAAGCTGCCAGCCAAATCCCATCCTTAAATTCTATAAAAATTCAGGTGGTTGACCAAAACTTCCTTGGCTTTGCTTTGCTAACACAAAGGTGTTAGATACCATGGAACTGAAGTATGTGTTGGGTTTTTTTCTACACTCAGGATTTTAGCAAGATTTTCAGCATCCAGTCTCTACCTGAGCTGGTTAGAACAGCCAGTACAGGAAGCTGGTGAGGCAGAGCAGAGAATAAAATGAAATCCCACCTCTAATTACCCAGGCTGTGATCCAGCAGAGCACTTCATTTTCAAGCACCTGGGCAGTCTTCTTAATTTTTGTGGCACTGTTGCGCCTGCTTAAATGTAAGTGCTGCTACAGTGCGTTTCTGGATCGAGGTCTCTAGAGCTGAACTTGAACCATAAGGGTTAATATTTTCAAAACAAATTTTTTCACTGTAAGAAGGTGGTTTTTCTTATCCTTCCCCCTCCTCCTTTCCCCCTCCAAATAGTTCTTCTGTTTTACGAGCTAATTAACTCATCTAGCTTTAAAATACAAGTGCATCCTTCTTGGATTTTGTCATGTGTCACCACCTTCTAGAGAGTTATTATGTCTCATTTGCACAGCAAATACTGGGAGAGCACAGCAGAAAGTAAGCCAGCCTGTTCGTTGAGTAAATGTATACCTAAAGCTTCAATAACAAACCCATTATTTCATATTCATCTACAGACACAACATACATAATAATTAACCAAAGTACTGCTAGTGGGCATATGCAAATGAAGTGGCATCAATCAAGCCAAGATCACCCTTTCTTTTGCCTTTTTTACTTTATTAAGAAATACTGGTTTGTGCTGACTGCAGTTCCTTAATATCAGATCTGTGCCTTGAAGCTCAGTGCTAGGACCTGAAAGAGAAAGAAAATTAAAATTTCCTCGTGCTGCAGAAACTGCTGCAAATAATGCAGCTTATAATGAAGAATTCATATGTAATCCCATAGAGGAGATAACTGTCTAGATCTGCCTCGGGCACAAGGAACCCAAGTTGATTTTTGTAGAAGGTACTTCATTTTGTCAAAGCAACAGAGTTAAATGAGAGAGACAATTAGATATAAATTCACATTTGGACTAAATAGATCTAACTTAATATGTAAAATAGGGGGGTTAAGTCTATAGCTCTGCTTTTCCAAGACTCAAGGTGATAGCAATAGCCAAAGCAAGAGATAACAAAGGATTTTGCACATTGGCCTGCAAAGTGCTCGCTTGAGGAGGAAGATGATGAAAATCCCAGTGTTGCCTGGATTGGAAAAGCCCTTTAAGATCATCGAGTCCAACCATGAACCCAACACTGACAAGTCCCCTATGACTAACCCATGACCCTCAGCACTATGTCTACACGACTCTTCAATCCCTCCAGGGATGGGGACTCCACCACTGCCCTGGGCAACCCCTTCCAATGCCTCAGAACCCTTTCAGCAAATAAATTCTTCCTCACATCCCATCTCAACTGCCCTGGCCACAACTTGAGGCCATTTCCTCTTGTCCTGTCACTTCTTCCTTGGTTGGACAGACCCACCGCCACCTCTTTCCACCCTCCTTTCAGGGACTTGGACAGAGACAGAAGGTCTCCCCTCAGCCTCCTTTTTCTCCAGGCTCAACACCCCCAGTTCCCTCAGCCACAAGGGAACTCAGCACACTTGTGCTCCAGACCCTTCCCCAGCTCCGTTGCACTTCTCTGGACACGCTCCAGCACCTCCATGTCCTTCTTGGAGTCAGGGGCCCAACACTGAACACAGATCCTTGGTGTTGTCACCCATCCCCACTCCCCAGGGTGCCAACAGCCAGGACACCAGGTCAAGCATCACCTCCCAAGTGCCTCACTCCTGGGTAGTGGCACTGGGGACACTCCTGGTACAACAGCTCTTGAATGCTTCAGGTCTTTGCCTGGCACTTTGCACCTCCATGTCTTGCACATCTCCCAGCCCACGGCAGCTGGTACCTCTCTGCAGGAGAAGGTAGGGTGGTAGTCTCATTGCTGACCTCTCCACCTCCACAGCCTGCTTCCAGTATTTCTTGTATCTTATTTGTTGCTTTGGCATCATTCAAGTATTGACCGTGCTAAGGTCATACCAGGGTTTCTATAATTGCTTCTGAGGATGCATTTTGTTTGCTTTCCAAATGAAGGAGCTAAGCTGGGTATGAAACGACGAGTCAGGACTGTGGGGAGGTGCTGTAACCTTTAATGTTTAAGAAGAACAAGTGTTAGCAGTGCTGGCAAAGGCGTTGTGAGTGGTAATAAAACTCCTTACTGTAAGGTCTTTTCCACCCAGAGGTGTCCATCTGCTCACCAAAGGCAGGCAACTGTGGATAATCTCCTTTTCCTTGCAGAGTCCTGTAGCAGAGATGTGTCTGTGTTAACCCCACACACTCTGTGTGCCCCTGTTTTGTCCCCAGAACTCTGGATGGAGAGAATTGATCTAAATCCCTGGGTTGGTATTTTCCCCTCTGATTTTCCATGTGTCCCTTGTGCTGGCAGGGGATGGAGCCAGGCTCTTCTCAGTGATGCCCAGTGGTAGGACAAGGGGCAATGGGTGTGAGCTGGAACACAGGAGGTTCTGATTAAACTTCAGAAGAAACTTCTTTACGGTGAGGGTGTTGGAGCCCTGGGACAGGCTGCCCAGAGAGGGTGTGGAGTCTCCTTCTCTGGAGACATTCAAGACCCGCCTGGACACCTTCCTGTGTGATCTCATTTAGGTTCCTGCTCTGGCAGGGGGGTTGGACTGGATGATCTTTCGAGGTCCCTTCCAATCCCCAACATTCTGTGATTCTGTGATTCCCTTCTTCCCAGTCCCCTCCAAGCAGCCATGAATTCCAGGAGAGTAAATCTAAAGCCACACCTGAGCCTCAGCTGTCACCCCTCGGTTTGGGCTGATTTAGTTGGCAACTGGATTCCAAGATAAAATGTTCCCTTTCTCCTTCCTGGGATTTTTGTTTTAAAACCATGTAAATATACAGATTTACATCTGTTTTATATTCAAAACTTCAACTTTGGCCATTTGTACTTGAAAATCAGTGTGGGTCTACAAAAAGCTCATGTTCCTTATTGGATTTTTCCAAGATCAGGAGCCTGGGCTTTGGCTGTGAACTTAAAAAAACATTCCTGTAGCTTTGGTTTCCGCTCAGCCAGCTCCAGATCCCATAATACCTCACCATGTTGGTGGACTCGGATTTTGGCAAGCTTTGTCTTCTCCTTATCTGTGCTTGCTTCAATGGCATCTCCAGTGGGTGCTCAGAGGTAGTGAGTCACAGGAGATGACACACGCTGCCTGCCCCAGGGGTTCCTCTCTTTAATGGCCAGCACAGATGTCTCCATTCAACACAATTTGAAAAATCCAGAGCTGGAGGGAAAAAAAAACAACAGAGTTTTCTGATATCACAGCCGGCTCTTGCACGGAGCTATCCAGGCAGCCCCCAAGCCCTTCTGTTCCCACCAAGGGCTTCCTTCCAGCCAAACCCAAAGCCATGAACAACGGGCAGCATGTGGCTGAGGGACCCAGAGACCAGCAGATTTTACCAGAGCGTCCAAAAGGGTGACCAGCCACATTGTCCATCTCAACCCCTTTCACAGCTCATGGTACATACCTTACCAGAGGGTTGCAACCGTATTTCTAGTCTCAGCTCATCACAGCCACCAAGTCCCTAGTAGTTTCCTCGTGTTTCTGCTGCCCAGTCAGGGAGGAACTGCTTCCCAGTATGGGGGCTGTTGAGGTGCCATGGTGGCAGGTCCCTGGCTCTGCTTCCTGCCCAGCCTTGCTGGTCACCTGCACATTCACCCCACTCCATCCCATCTGAGCAGTGGCATTGTTGCCGCGCTGTTTTACTTTGATAATGAGCATCTATTGCCTCTCTTCCTGACCATATCTGCTTTACTTGGACTTGACCTCTTGGCCAAGGGTTTGCTGAACTCCCATGTCTATGTGCAGGGCCCCCATCTTGTCTGATGATGCATCTCCATGTGCTTCTAAGGCCATGGAGCAAAAGCTTCAAAATATGGAAGACTTAAAAATGATGAAGAAAGCAAACCTGTCTGATCGCTGCCTCTGAGGTCAGAGTTGCTGAGATTTGTATGAGCTGCAGGAACAGCCCTTTTGAAGCAGGACATTAGGACATCGCAATGGTAATTTTTGTCGACAGTCAAAAATCAATCAAATGAACCATTTTAAAAGTCTTTCAAAACTGTTCATTTACATCATCTGCTGCTTGTCTTGTCATGTCTTTCATCTCATTTTTACAAGATTTATGTTGTCTATTTAGATTAAATTACAGGAGCAAACAGTTGTTCGGGGATTATCATTTGTATGATACAAGGAGAACATTCAAGAACAGGGTGGTGACCTCCTCAGCTGAATCTGCCATTAGTTATATTTTTTTCCTAACGTATGAACTTAACAGTAACTAAAGCTGCATCTGTTTTGACTCCAGTCCCCAGTATAAGGAGAAGCTCATGGAGGAGAATTTCTGGTGAGCAAAGTATTCTTTTTTATGTCCACCCAGGCGAGGTGAGGGACCATGGTCAGATACAGGTTTGGCATATTTTGAAGTCTCTTTGTGGAGCAGGTTTTGTTGTTCTAGTTGGTTTAACGACCTGGTGACATGGAGTTGTGTCCCCATGGATGGCAGCGTGGCCGCTGTGGTGGCCTCCAGCAGGACTCTTGGTGGTGACTGGAGGGGCCAGGAGCCCTGTGCCCTTGAGGAAGGTAAGGATTGTCCTGCTGTGTCTTGCTTGTGTGGGCAAGACCCCTGCTCCCTTGAGAGGGAGTCACTTTCCGACAGAAACATGTGTTGATGGGCTAGAAGATGGAGCTGGTGTGCCCGTCTCATTCATGTCTTCTGTGCCTCCAAAAGCTGCTCTTCCTGGTGGAGATTTACACATCAGGCCAGGGAACTTGGCTGTATATTCTGCTTCAATTTCAGCTAGAAAATTCCTCTTGTTTCTCAAATCTCTGTTGTCTTTAAAAACATTTACAGCAACTGTATTTTCATTTTTTTGCGAGAGTCACTCAGACACTGAATCGCTTCTCTCTTCCCCTCTTCTTCTTTATGAACAATAAAATTGAGAACTATCTACCTAAAAATTGAGCACCCCGGGAACACGTGTGCCTGGGCTGCTTTAATTTCACTTGATCTAGGAGAACACCTTGATCACGTTGAAGCAATCTGCGTGTTTGGTGGATTTGTTGCCTCTTTCTGTGACGTGTATAAAGGGAAAAATGTGTTTATTGGTATCAAATTTAGAAGACCTGTAACGTTTAAGAGGGAGATATGTTCAGTGCTTTTGAAAATGTGCTGTGCGATGGGAAATGGTGAGTTTTGCTATCTTTGCAGAAGTTCTCTCGGCTTTACTGACCAGGCTTCTGCGATATAGTTATAATCCAAGTCCTAAAAAACTGAATGTGTAATAAAATACCTATGGCATGTCATCATTTTCGGTTATATGACTGTAACTGGTGTGTATATCTAAAGGCAATCATCGCTGTGGAGGAGGGAGGAAAATAGAGAGAGAGCTTTAAATTTCTGTAGACATTGAAACATCTGAAGGAGGAACTATAATGGTAATATACAATAAACCTCTTTTTTTTAATCTTCTCATAAAATTGGATCTCTCTTCCTTTTTCTCCTAAAGTTAATCTGACTTCTAGTACGCGGGTTGCAGAAATAAATCGGTGATTAACTAAACAACAGGTATTTGTAAAACTCTTGGTTTTACAGCAACATTTGAAGTAGTGCACAGGATGGGCTCTCCAAGCAGATATACACACCCTAAGTACGTTATATGAACTGGAGATAAACAAACAGTTACATCTGGTAGAGCTTGTGCTCAGTTGTACTTACCCTGCTGGTGTAAATTCATTGTAGGTTTATGGACAAAGAAAAACAATACTTTTTTAATAGCTGCAGGAGACCTGGCCCAAGGCTGAAGACCTCTGGGCGTTGCACTGAGGGAATGACATTGCTTCTGCTGCCTTTTTCTGGCTTAAGAGAATCATAGAGTCATAGAATGGTTTGG